>NC_058083.1:161525256-161607995 GCF_014858855.1 Bufo gargarizans
GCCACATGGCATCAAAGCACCGTAATAGGTGGGAAGAACGCATGGGTCCACAATCTGTCTCTGCGGATCACACCACTGCCTCTTTTCCCCCCGTATCAAGTGCTTGCCAATGCTCTGTCGAAGGCGCTGGCCAAGATGCCTCCCACCATGCACCTGGACCTTCACAAGCACCATCAGCTAGCACATCCACTTCTGTGTCCCAGCGCAGCATACAGATGTCTATACCCCAGGCCTTTGAACAAAAGTGCAAATACTGAGCCACCCACCCACCCACAGACCATAGCACTAAATGCACACCTTTCCAAATTTCTGGCCCTGGAAATGTTGCATTTAGGCTTCTGGACACTGAGGCTTTCCGAGGACTGATGGAGGTGGCTGTCCTGTGGCACTCTGTCCCCAGCCGCCAATATTTTTCACGTTGTGCAGTCCCAGCCTTACACCAGCATGTGTCCCGTAACATCACCCATCTCCTGTCCAACGCAGTTATTGGGAAGGTCCACTTAAAGACAGACACATGGACAAGTGTTTTTGGCCAGGGGCGCTACATTTCCCTGACGGCACACTGGGTGAATGTTGTGGAGGCCAGGGGTGAGTCGTGCCCTGGGATGGCACAGTTGCTACCAATGTCAAGGATTGCGGGCTCTACTTCCATCCTGGTTTCCGCCACCACCTACGTTAGTTGCTGCAATCCTCCCTTCATCTCCTCTTCTGCCTCCTCCTCCACTTCCACCTTTGAATTATCATATTGCAGCACCAGTCAGCCACCAGTCAGTAGCTGGAAACAGTGTAGCACTGCAGTGGGGAAGCGGCAACAGGCTGAGCTTAAACTGATCTGCTTAGGTGAGAGCTGTGGCAGGGGATAAGGGACCAGACTGAGTTGTGGCTCACATCACTCAACCTACAACCAGGTATGGTTGTGTCTGATAATGGCCATAACTTTGCTGCGACTTTGGAACTCGGCAAGCTCACACACATAACATGCCTAGCCCACGTGTTCAACCTAGTGTTTCAGCTGTTTCTCAAAACCTACCCCAATTTGCCTGAGCGACTGGTGAAGGTGCGCCGCGTGTTTGCCCATTTCCGCAACTCATTGACAGCTTCCACCGGTCTGGCAATGCTGCAACAGAGCTTGCAATTGCCAGCTCACTAACAGTTGTGCGATGTGAGCACGCTCTGGAACTCCACGTTCCACATGTTGGCCAGGTTTTGTGAGCAGCATAGGGCAGTAGTGGAATACCAGCTGCAACATGGTCGTTGACTTTTCAGTCAGCTTCCACTCTTCACAAGCGACGAGTGGGCATTGATGTCTGACCTCTGTGAGGTTTTACGCAACTTTGAGGAATCGAATCAACACAGATGGTGAGAGGCGATAATGCTATTATCAGTGTAACCATTCCACTTCTGTGTCTACTGAAACGCTCACTGCTCACTAGTGTTGAGCGCGAATATTCGAATTACGAATTTTTTTCTCGAATATCGCAATTTCGAGATTTCGCGAATATTTAGAATATCGTTCTATATATTCGCGAATTCGAATATTCGTATTTTTTTTTTTATTATAATATTTTTTTTCTTTCCCACTTTTCTAAAGTTGTTCTTACCTGTCCTTTGGATTCCTGGCTTCCTGGCTGCTCCAGTCAGTGGTGTTTTCAACTTACTGCTATATTCCATATTAGCTAAATTACAATCTAATCTATATGTGTATTTTACGAAATTTCGCAAGTTGCGATGCGAGTAATATAACACGAAATAATCGCATGAAGATTTCAATTTAGCACTGCTATATTCCATATTCTAGCCTAATATGGAATATAGCTGTGCTAAGTTAGCACTGCTGTATTCCATACTAGGCTAGAATATGGAATATAGCAGTGCTAAGTTGAAATCTTCATGCGATTATTTCGTGTTATATTACTCGCATCGCAACTTGCGAAATTTGCAAATGTTCTTAATATTGCTCTAACTTCGTCTTTTAGAATATTACGAATATTCTAAAAGACGAAGTTAGAGCAATATTACGAAATTTCGTAAAATACACATATAGATTGTAATTTAGCTTATATAGTGCTATAATCCCTTTTTTTTTCCTCTAATTTTTTTTGCCTCTTCTGAACTTAAGTTTTGTAAAATATGTACACTGTTAAAAAATATTACTATAGCAGTATATTAGCTTAAATACAATCTATGTGTATTTTACGAAATTTCGTAATATTGCTCTAACTTCGTCTTTTAGAAATTTCGTAATATTGCTCTAACTTCGTCTTTTAGAATATTCGTAATATTCTAAAAGACGAAGTTAGAGCAATATTAAGAACATTTGCAAAAGCCGAAATTGCGATGCGAGTAATATAATACGAAATAATCGCATGAAGATTTCAACTTAGCACTGCTATATTCCATATTCTAGCCTAATATGGAATATAGCTGTGCTAAGTTAGCACTGCTATATTCCATATTAGGCTAGAATATGGAATATAGCAGTGCTAAGTTGAAATCTTCATGCGATTATTTCGTATTATATTACTCGCATCGCAATTTCGGCTTTTGCAAATGTTCTTAATATTGCTCTAACTTCGTCTTTTAGAATATTACGAATATTCTAAAAGACGAAGTTAGAGCAATATTACGAAATTTCGTAAAATACACATAGATTGTATTTAAGCTAATATACTGCTATAGTAATATTTTTTAATAGTGTACATATTTTACAAAAAAAGTTCAGAAGAGGCAAAAAAAAATTAGAGGCAAAAAAAGGGATTATAGCAGTATATTAGCTAAATTACAATCTATATGTGTATTTTACGAAATTTCGTAATATTGCTCTAACTTCGTCTTTTAGAATATTCGTAATATTCTAAGAGACGAAGTTAGAGCAAATCACGAAATTTCGTAAAATACACATATTAGCCTAGCCATAGTCAATTAGCATAGGAACGTTGCCTTATACTATCAAGATAAATAATCGCAATACGCGAAAAAAAATTCGTATATTATTCGCGATAATTGGAATAATTACGAATATTCGATTTCGACGAATATAACACGAATATTCATTCGAATATTCGCGAAATCGAATATGGCACCTCCCGCTCATCACTACTGCTCACAATTAAAGCGGACACTTTGCTTGTGGAAGAGGTGAAAGTGGGGGAAGAAAGTACACAGGGTGATAGCCAGACCATCCTCAGTTCGTCTTCTCAACGCGAACTGGATGATGATGATGAGGAGGGGGAGCAGTACATGGTTTCCTAAGCTACAGAGGGTAGTACCCATGGAAGTTTTATTCCACCTGTTCAGCGTGGAAGGGCCAAAGAGGAGGAAGAGGATAATGAGAAGATTAAGAGTCTTCCTCCTGAGGAGCACAGCAAAGTCTTGTCTGTTGGGACTCTTGCACACATGGCTGACTTTATGTTAGGCTGCCTTTCCTGTGACTCTCACGTTGTATGCATTTTGGCCAACACCGATTACTGGTTATTCACCCTTATCGACCCCCGCCACAAAGAGAACTTCTCATCTCTCATTCCTGTGGTGGAGAGGACGAGCAAAATGGTGCAATATCAGAAGGTCCTTGTGGAAAAATTTCTTCAAAAATTTCCAGCTGACGACGCTGGTTGCAGAGTACGTAGTTCCTTGGCCAACCAAGGAGGGGAGACGAGGGGGACACACAGCAGTTCTAACAGAGACAGGGCAACACTCTCCAAGGCCTAGGGCAGTTTTATGGTTCCCCCACCAGCATCCTCAACTTTATGTGCGGCCTAGTGTCATAAGGATGGAACATTTTTGGAAGATGGTGAAAGAGTACGTAGCAGACCGTGTCAGCGTCCTCAGTGATTCATGTGTGCCTTACAACTATTGGATGTCCAAGCTGGACACGTGGCACGAAATGGCACTCTACAGCTTGGAGGTGCTGACCAGTGTTTTGTCAGAGCGTATATTTTGTGCTGTTGGGGGCATAATAATTGATAACGCATCCACCTGTCAACTGAAAATGCTGACCAGTTGACTCTTATAAAAATGAACAAGTCCTGGATTGCCCCCTGACTTCTCTACTCCACCAGAGGATAGCGGCTGAACATAAAGGCACTCAAAATGTGGTTTTTATGGTGTTTTGAATACACTGTATTCCCATGCACCCCTTCCACCACTAAAAAAGGTATGTGGTTCAATCTCCCTTTTCTCTTCCTCCTCATCCTCCTCCACCATCATATCAACATACTAATTAGGATTCCCTCGCTCCTAATGTTTTAGAGGGCCAGCTCAGCAGCAGGCCCTCACCCATAATGTTTTTGAGGGTCACCAGCAGGCCCTCAACCAAAATGTTTTAGAGGGTCAGCTCAGCAGCAGACCCTCACCCCTAAATTTTTAGATGGTCATCTCGGCAGCAGACCATCGCCCACAAAATTGTTTAGATGGTCAGCTTGGCTTCAGGTCCTCTCCCCTAATGTTTTAGAGGGTCACCAGCAGGCAATCAATCATAATTTTTCAAGGATGTGTATGATGCCCTCCTTTATGTGTAATAAATGGTGTATTGGAGTGCCGGTTCCTAGTAATTTTTGGCAGCCCTTTCCCTTAGTGCATAGGCTTT
Source organism: Bufo gargarizans (assembly GCF_014858855.1). NCBI lineage: Eukaryota > Metazoa > Chordata > Amphibia > Anura > Bufonidae > Bufo > Bufo gargarizans. The sequence goes on from NC_058083.1 coordinate 161,529,842, forward strand.
ATGAGTGTAGGAGTCCCACTACCTGAACAATTGTACCACAATGTGAAAGAGGCCCTCCTTTATGTGATATAAAGGTTATATCAGAGTGCCTCATCCTTGTAATTTTTGGCAGCACTTGCACTTTATATACAAGTACATATACAGGAAAGAAAATTTCCTAACAATTTTTCCTCCAAAATTTTATCTTCGGTTTGGTGTGTATTATTGTCAGTCTGTAAAAGTGGCGTACTACTCGGACAACATCCTTCTCAGCAGCGACCTGGGACTCCAAGATGCATCTAGACATCCTCCCCATGCTGTTCCTAAACCATTTCAGTGGTGTTTCCATCAATTTCTATTTTCCTATGAACCAGACACCCTCCCCTCTTCAGAGCAGGGAGTGCCTGGTTTAATGCTCAGGTTCTCCCATTGATTTGCATTGTGCCTTCAATCAAATTTTTCCTAAAATTAGGATTGAATTCCACTTTGTAAGCTTTGATTCACTCATGTCTAGTGGCAGCAGCATCAGGAGACCACAGAGTGGCCCAGTGAGAGAGTGTTGAGTTGGCAGCAGCATCAAGAAACCACAGAGGTGCAGAGTCCACCACTTGGACCAACTTGGCCAGGAGCACATTCAGCTTCTGCGCTGATGAGCACACGCGTATTGTTATCTCTTGGCAACCACTTCAGTGATCGATTGCTGACAAAATGAGTGAGAAGGATTAGGAGGACGAGGAGCAGGAGCATAAGGACCGGTAGATGATGGGAAAGACAGACAGCTACCTTTGGCTGAGGTGGTGGAGCCTTGACTGCCTGAAATCGGGTGAGTGCCACAAGGTGATGCAGCGGTTGCTACAGCAGGCTGGATCATCACATCGGAGCCACGGTTCTCCCAGGCCACTTTATGGTGACGCTGCATGTGTTGACGCAGGGCTATGGTGTCAACATTGGCACCCTGGTCGCGCTTCACCTTCTACCTACAAATTCGGCAAATGGACATGTTGACATCCTTCGGCGGCTTAACAAAAATCTGCCACGCTGCCAAGTATGGCATTTTCCCCCCAACACTCTGCTGTGAGTGCCTTCTACCGCTGCGTCTGTGAACCCCTGCACCGCTACTTTCTGCGCAGGTAGGATCCTGTTAAGCGGGTAGTCTACCCCAGGCACGTTTGTCTCCTGACCTCCCACTGCTGCCACCCTACTGACTCACTGCAACACTACCACCTTGCTGGGTTAGCCACTGCCTCATACGCAAGCTGCGACCCTCTTTTCCTGATGATGATGAAGACCCTTCTTCACCCAGCTCCCAAGTGCGATCGGCTACATCATTATGCACTACAGTATCCATGTCACTGATGTCCCCCTCAACGGTCTCAGGGCCATGAGTCTGACCGCTTTCAACACCAGCTCCCACACGACTCTCATCATCACTACTTGCCCGCTTACAGTAGCTGCTGGCTGTCCTCTAGTTGCTCGTCCTCGCTAATAAGTGGATCTGAGTCTGAATACTTCTCTAGCTGAGGAAACAGAAAAGGACACAGGCAGTTTCAGGACAGGTGAGGGCACAGGGCCTGCTCTCGGGCCATGCCAACTAAGGGTTGTGTCTGACTAACTCACTAACTCTTGGCTGGAGTATCTGATATCACTGGCGATGAAGTAGAAGACCGAGTCAATCATTCAAGCACCGCTGGGTTGCTGGTCAAGACACGACCGCTAGATGACACTGGGAGCTCAGGTCTCTCTCTGCACTCCTGTTGCCATGCCCCCTTATTCTGCTGCCCTTTGAATGGCCTGTCACTTGTCTGTCTGACATACTATAAGATAAATGAATAAAATTAAATTAAAATTAAATTAATACTCCCCGAAAAAGGCTGTAGTACAATGTAACTTCACTGCAGAACGGCTAATAAGACGCAATTTTTTTTTACTATCAATACACCCTAAAAAAGGCTGTAGTATAATGTAATTTCACTGCAGAACGGCACATAAGACTTACTTTTTTTTTCCTATTAATACACCCAAAAAAGGGCTGTAGAACAATGTAACTTCACCGCAGAATGGCTAAGAAGACATACTTTTTACTATTAATGCATCCCAAAAAAACTGTAGAACAGTGTAAATTTACAGCAGAGCAGCTAATGAGATGTACGTATATTACCTATTAATGCATGCCGTAAATGGCTGTATAGCAATGTAAATTCATTATGTAGCAAAATGCTTATTTTTAGTTATACATAAATGAGGTGCACAGAGCATTGAACTGCTGGCCTGACCAAGCATATCTTCCCCTCTGTGAGTCAGGGCCAGGCATCTTCACTGCTTGGCCTTTAAACCTCTACTCTGAGATCATGACTGACCATGGATGTGCAAGATTTCAGCTAGAACCTTTGGAGCAGCAAGGATGCCTGTCCTTGTCAATTTCATAGAGGTGGAGTGGTGACAGGGAAAGGTAGTTGTGAAGTGGTGCTATATGGGGCTAGGCCTGGCCCTCGGTGCTCTGAGCACCTCATTTACATATAACTGAAAATAAGCATTCATCTACACTGGTAATACTAATTTCAGAGACCTATGGCTCAGTTTAATCACCATGATTAACCCTATCAGGCCATATACCTAGTTTAATAGGGTTGACCATGTTGACAGACACACTTTAAACAGTATTTCTCTATGCAACTAAACTCTTTTTCCACTGATAATATGTTGGCTTGCGCATGTTTGATCTAATTATTATTAGTTTTATTATCCAAAAATATGTACTTTCAGAAATGGATTTAATCATTTTCTACTTTCTTATAGCCCAAGAGTATGTTTTTTTTTTTTTTCATTATAGCTGAACATTCTACATGATAATGCAGAAAAATTAATCAAACTGAAGAAGTAATTACAGGGTATTGTTAATGTAAAACAATCCCCTTACTACTTCCAATTTTTATTTGTCTTGTCAGAGGTTAAAATAATTTAATCCACTAGGGTAAAATAGCTAAAAGCCTAGTTCTGTAATGAATGTACCATATGCTTAACCTTATCACATATCAGAAACTTTAGATGTGAAGATATGCTTGCAATTGCAATGCAAAGTGTTTAATACAATTAACAATTTAATTTACCAGCATTATTAAAATTTGTGTACTCAAATTATCTAACAATTATGTTAACCTGTTGAGTACTGTCCAACAATTGCAATGCAATGCTTTGACTTATCCAGGCCATTCTCAGATAGTTTTTTCGTCACATATTGTACTTAAAAAAAAAAATTAAATTATTTATAAAATACCAAATTTATCAAAATGTTTTAAACATTTGCAAATTTCCAAGTTTCAATTTCTCTACTTCTATTATACATAGTAATACCTCCAAAAATAGTTATTACTTTACATTTCCCATGTGTCTATTTCTTGTATAATATCATTTTGGGAATGCCATTTTAGTTTTTGGGGATGTTACAAGGCTTAGAAGTTTAGAAGCAAATCTTGAAATTTTTCTGAAAATTTCAAAAACCCAATTTTTAGGGTTTGTGAGGCTTACATAATAGAAACCACCCAAAAATGACCCCATTCTAGAAACTACATCCCTCAAGGTATTCAAAACTGATTTTACAAACATCATTAACCCTTTAGGTGCTCCACAAGAGTTATTGGCAAATGAAGATTAGATTTCTGAATTTCTATTTTTTGCAAAATTTTCCATTTTAATCCATTTTTTCCACTAACAAAGCAAGGGATAACAGTCAAACTAAACTCTATATTTATTGCCCTGACTCTGCAGTTTACAGAAACACCCCATATATGGTTGTACACTACTGTGCGGCCACACTGCAGGACATAGAGGGAAAGGAGCACAGTGTGGTTTTTGGAAGGCAGCTTTTGATGGACTGGTAAATTTACATCATGTTCTATTTGAAGCCCCCCTGATGCACCCCTACAGCAGAAACTCCCTAACAGTAACCCAATTTTGGAAACTATGGAATAAGGTGGCAGTTTTGTTGGGATTATTTTAAGGGTACATATAATTTTTAGTTTGTGAGGTAAGGTTTCCAAAAATAGAAATTCTGAAATTGAATCTCCATTTGCCATAAACTGTTTAGGAACACCTAAAGGGTTAATAAAGTTTGTAAAATCAGTTTTGCATACCTTGAGGGGTGTAGTTTCTTAGATGAGGTCACTTTTATGGAGTTTCTACTCTAGGGGGTGCATCAGGGGTTCTTCAATGGGACATGGTGCAAATAAAAAATGGTCATCAAAATCTGCCTTTTAGGAACCATACAGAGTTCCTTTGCTTCTGCGCCCTGCCGTTTGGTCATACAGCAGTTTAGGACCACATATGGGGTGTTTCTGTAAACTGCAGAATCAGGGTGATAAATATTAAGTTTTGTTTGGCTGTTAACCCTTGCTTTGTTACCGGAAAAAATGGATTAAAATGGAAAATGGGGCAAAAATAGCTGTTTTGGCACCAATTTTTTTGGGGGGACCGTGTTAATCTGGGGGGTTGGGTCATGGGGTATTTTATAGAGGAGATTCTTACGGACGCGGCAATACCTAATATGTCTACTTTTTTACATTTATTTAGGTTTTACCCTATATTATCCTTTCATAAACAAAAACAAAATTCATTTTAGTATCTCCATCTACCTGGGACTTCTGAGCAGAGTGCGTTTGTAGCTGGTTCCTACACTGCCCTGAATATTGTAGGCCTAAGTCCAAAGTGAGGCAGTATCTTTAGTGATAGGGACCCATCTGCGGAAGGCACCTTGACGCCTGGTAGATGGGCCCGAAACGTATGTGCGCAAAGAGCTTCCATTACTCATTTATACTCATTTATAGTCGGTATTGTACCACTTTTATCTAGAATGACCCCCATTTCTTAGCTCTATTGTTTATATATATATGATGGTGTGCAGCCATTTAGTTTTTTGTAATTAAGTCCATAGTCTAAGAGTCAGTTTTTGTAAAGTTTTTAGCCGATTATCTTAGATAGGGGCTCATTTTTTGTGGGATGAGGGGATGGTTTTATTGGCACTATTTTGGGGGCTATATGACTTTTTGGTTGCTATTACACTTTTTGTTATGTAAGGTGACAAAAAAATACCTTTTTATTTTTGACTGTGTTAATCTGGGTGGTTACATCATGGGCAGGGTTGAGCGAACGTTTGGGTTCGGGTTTGGTGTTCGGCGCTTTCTTGGCGCTTTTTGAAAGACTGCAGAGCAGCCAATCAACAAGCGTTTAACTCTGTGCCCTTAGAAGCCATCAAAGCCATGCCTACTAATGGCATGGCTGTGATTGCCCAGTGTAGCATGTGACACAGCCTCTATATAAGCTGGAGTCACATAGCGCAGCACGTCACTTTGCTGTGCTTACTGTAGGGAGAGGATGCTGCTGGTGATTTCAGGGAGAGAATAGGACTGAATCTTTGCTCAAAACCTGAATCTTACTCAGCGATCTACATACATTGTGTTTTGTGGGTGCAGGGCACAATTTTTTTATCCTGTCCTGAGCACAGTGATCGAAAAAAATTTTTATAAGTCAGTTAGGTGGGCGGTGGCGGTGGCCATTTTATGCAAGCTCAGTGCACCAGCACTGCATCTGAGCTTTTGGGACACTGAAATCCAAGCTTTAAAAACAGTACAAATCTGTTTGTAAAAAAAAAATCTAGCTAAGGCTACTTTCACACTTGCGGTAGGACGGATCCGACAGGCTGTTCACCCTGTCGGATCCGTTCTTCTGCTATTTCACCATGCTGCCAGACTGCCGCTCCGTCCCCATTTAGTATCATGGGGACGGGGCGGAGCTCCGGCGCAGCACGGCAGTTCACGGTGAGAGGCCGCCAGACTAAAAAGTCGGAAATGCATGACTTTTAGTCCGGTGGCCTTTCGCCGTGCACTGCCATGCTGCGCCGGAGCTTCGCCTCCGTCCCCATTATAGACAGGGTGAACAGCCTGTCGGATCCGTCCTGCCGCAAGTGTGAAAGTAGCCTAAGTCAGTGTGCAATTTAAGCTAGAAATACAGCCATAATTTTCTAGGTTTTAAAAAACATACTTTTTTTTGCCAAAAAACACTATTTTCGAGATCTCCAAGTGTTAAATTCAAGTTTAATATATACAGCGTTCATATTCTGTTATCGAAAAAGCACTTTTTTGGCAATATACAACATCTGGATTTGTGAGTGTGCTATTTAAGCTAGAAATACAGCCATCATTTTCTTGGTTTTTAAAAACACACTTTTTTAACCAAAAAACACTATTTTCCAGATCTACAAGTGTTAAATCCAAGATTAATATATACAGCTTTCATATTCTGTTACCAAAAAAACACTTTTTTGGCAATATACCACAGCTGGATTAGTGAGTACAATTTAAGCTAGAAATACAGCCATCATTTACTGGGTTTTTAAAAGACACTTTTCTGCCAAAAAATACTATTTTCCAGAACTGCAAGTGTTAAATTCAAGTTTAATATATGCAGCTTTCATATTATGTTAAAAAAAATAATAATAATTTTTTTGGGCAATATACAACATCTGGATTAGTCAGTGTGCAATTTAAGCTAGAAATACAGGCATAATTTTCTTGGTTTTTAAAAACACACTTTTTTGCCAAAAAAAACACTATTTTCCTGGCAGTGTTGTGATGATACTGCTGTAGCTGGGTAAACAGAGCCCAGCAGGTAGCATCAGATCTGTCAGGTAAGTGAACCGTAGTTCTTTTTTGCTAAAGGTTCCCATGTGCTGTGATCTCATCCACATGCTTTGAATAAAATTCACAGCATAAATTGGACTGTTGTTTGGATTTTAAACCATCAACATACTGCAGATTTACATATGGATGCACCATCACCTATTCTTTCTTAGGGCTTAACACACATGAACACTGCACCAAACTGAATTGTGCACTGTCATACATCAGTATTGTGGCCAATCAATACTGATCATAAGGGTTTGAACTTCAGGAGGTCTCCAACCAATCATTATAATGAAAAGAGCTCCATGTTCCCCGTTTTTATGATTATACCTACACAGTGGCTCATTCATATGACAGCTGTGCAAACATTACATTTTGTGCTGTTTAAAAGAAAGAGCACAGATACAGTCATATGTACATGAATGAAGGGATGCATAACTCAGAGAAGCGTCATGGCCCCTTCTGTGTGACGAGCGTCAGGGGCACTTGATCCCCACTAATCAGACATTTATGGTGTAAATTCCAATAGAAATGTCTACAGTTGCAAGAAAAAGTATGTGAACTCTTTGGAATGATATGGATTTCTGCACCAATTGGTCATAAAATGTGATCTGATCTTCATCTAAATCACAACAATAGACAATCACAGTTTGCTTAAATTAATAACACACAAAGAATTACATGTTACCATGTTTTTATTGAACACACCATGTAAACATTCACAGTGCAAGTGGAAAATTATTTGAACCCCTAGACTAACGACATCTCCAAGAGCTAATTGGAGTGAGGTGTCAGCAAACTGGAGTCCAATCAATGAGATGAGATTGAAGGTGTTGGTTACAGCTGCCCTTTAAAAAACACACACCAGTTCTGGGTTTGCTTTTCACAAGAAGCATTGCCTGATGTGAATGATGCCTTGCACAAAAGAGCTCTCAGAAGACCTACGATTAAGAATTGCTGACTTGCGTAAAGCTGGAAAGGGTTATAAAAGTATCTCCAAAAGCCTTGCTGTTTATCAGTCGGTAAGACAAATTGTCTATAAATGGAGAAAGTTCAGCACTGATGCTACTCTCCCTAGGAGTGGCCGTCCTGTAAAGATGACTGCAAGAGCACAGCGCAGACTGCTCAATGAGCTGAAGAAGAATCCTAGAGTGTCAGCTAAAGACTTACAAAAGTCTCTGGCATATGCTAGCATCCCTGTTAGCGAATCTACGATACGTAAAACACTAAACAAGAATGGATTTCATGGGAGGATACCACAGAGGAAGCCACTGCTGTCCAAAAAAAACAATGCTGCATGTTTACAGTTTCCACAAGAGTACCTGGATGTTCCACAGCAGTATTGGCAAAATATTCTGTGGACAGATGAAACCAAAGTTGAGTTGTTTGGAAGAAACACACAGCACTATGTGTGGAGAAAAAGAGGCACAGCACACCAACATCAAAACCTCATCCCAACTGTGAAGTATGGTGGTGGGAGCATCATGGTTTGGGGCTGCTTTGCTGCGTCAGGGCCTGGACGGATTGCTATCGTAGAAGGAAAAATGTATTCCCAAATTTATCAATATATTTTGCAGGAGAACTTAAGGCCATCTGTCCACCAGCTGAAGCTCAACAGAAGATGGGTGTTGCAACAGGACAACGACCCAAAGCATAAAAGTAAATCAACAATAGAATGGCTTAAACAGAAGAAAATACGCCTTATCGAGTGGCCCAGTCAGAGTCCTGACCTCAACCTGATTGAGATGCTGTGGCATGACCTCAAGGAAATGATTCACACCAGACATCCCAAGAATATTGCAGAACTGAAACAGTTCTGTAAAGAGGAATGGTCAAGAATTACTCCTGACTAGGGATGAGCGAACCCGAACTGTATAGTTCGGGTTCGTACCGAATTTTGGGGTGTCCGTGACACGGACCCAAACCAGAACATTTTAGTAAAAGTCCGGGTTCGGGTTCGGTGTTCGTCGCTTTCTTGGCGCTTTTTGAAAGGCTGCAAAGCAGCCAATCAACAAGCGTCATACTACTTGCCCCAAGAGGCCGTCACAGCCATCCCTACTATTGGCATGGCTGTGATTGGCCAGTGCAGCATATGACCCAGCCTCTATTTAAGCTGGAGTCACGTAGCGCCGCACGTCACTCTGCTCTGATCAGTGTAGGGAGAGGTTGCAGCTGCGACGCTAGGGCGAGATTAGGCAGTGATTAACTCCTCCAAAAGACTTAATTCAGTGATCGATCTACAGCTGTGGATCATTGAACTGCTGCTATTCAATTGTTCACTGTTTTTAGGCTGCTCAGAGCGTTTTTCATTCACTTTTTTCTGGGGTCATTATTGTGTGGTTATTTTTTGGCTATATCCTACATCAGGGTCAAGCTGTCACCAAGTGCATTTAACCATCAATAGTGTGGTTATTTTTTGGCTATATACTACATATGGGGCAAGCTGTCACCAAGTGCATTTAACCCTCAATAGTGTGGTTGTTTTTTGGCTATATCCTACATATGGGGCAAGCTGTCACCAAGTGCATTTAACCATCAATAGTGTGGTTATTTTTTGGCTATATCCCACATCAGGGGCAAGCTGTCACCAAGTGCATTTAACCATCATTAGTGTGGTTATTTTTTGGCTATATCCTACATCAGGGGCAAGCTGTCACCAAGTGCATTTAACCATCAATAGTGTGGTTATTTTTTGGCATATCCCACATCAGGGGCAAGCTGTGACCAAGTGCATTTAACCATCAATAGTGTGGTTATTTTTTGGCAATATCCTAGATCAGGGGCTTGGCTGTGCTTGCTATTTTATTGAGGGGTGAAATACAATTGCCAAAATAGCAGTACCCTAAATCTGGTGTTTCAGCTGTGGCCAGCCAATTGTAATTCTGTCTGCTGTCTGGCAAAGGATATTTTTTTCTTCAGGGTTGAAATCCAATTCTAACTTAGCAATTTCCTAAATTAGTGGTTTCTGCTGTATCAGGGCTACTTTAAATCTATTCATTAAATGGGTATATAAGATTCAAGATGCAGATAGGGTCATTCTCAATAACTTCACAAATGCTACTGTGCATTTCCAAGTCTAATTCTGTCTGTAAACGTATACCTTTCACCCAGCGCCTAAATAATAGGCCTCAAATTTACATTCATCTAAATCTGTGTTTATTGCTGTGGCTGGTCAAGTTATTTAGTGTCCGTCAAAGCACAGTTTTTGTTCTGGGTTGAAATACAATTCCCAATTTAGCAATTTCCTAATTTAGTGGTTTCTGCTGTATCAGACCTACTTTAAATCTATCCCTAAAAGGGTATATTAGATTCAAGGTGCAGATAGGGTCATTCTCAATAACTTCACACACACGCTACTGTGCATTTCCAAGTCTAATTCTGTCTGTAAACGTATACCTTTCACCCAGCGCCTAAATACTAGGCCTCAAATTTATATTCAGCTAAATCTGTCGTTACTGCTGTGCCTTTATTAGTGTAATACGGTACCTAAATAGATAGCCAGATAGTCTTAGGTGTCTGTAAAAAAAGGCCTTAATTTGAATACAATACATTGGGCCAAATAATATTTTTCTTATTGTGGTGAACGGTAACAATGAGGAAAACATCTAGTAAGGGACGCGGACGCGGACGCGGACATGCTCGTGGTGGTGTTAGTGGACCCTCTGATGCTGGGAGAGGACGTGGCCGTTCTGCCAGAGCCACACGTCCTAGTGTAACAACTACCTCAGGTCCCAGTAGCCGCCATAATTTACAGCGATATTTGGTGGGGCCCAATGCCGTTCTAAGGATGGTAAGGCCTGCGCAGGTACAGGCATTAGTCAATTGGGTAATCCAGCACGTTCACATTATCTCCCACCCAGTCTTCTGCAGAAAGCGCACAGATGGCGCCTGAAAATCAAGCCCATCAGTCTGTCACATCACCCCCATGCATACCAGGGAAACTGTCTGAGCCTCAAGTTTTGCAGCAGTCTCTTATGCTGTTTGAAGACTGCGCTGGCAGGGTTTCCCAAGGGCATCCACCTAGCCCTTCCCCAGCGGTGGAAGACATAGAACGCACTGACGCACAACCACTTGTTTCCTGATGATGAGGACATGGGAATACCACCTCAGCACGTCTCTGATGATGAGGAAACACAGGTGCCAACTGCTGCGTCTTTCTGCAGTGTGCAGACTGAACAGGAGGTCAGGGATCAAGACTGGGTGGAAGACGATGCAGGGGACGATGAGGTCCTAGACCCCACATGGAATGAAGGTCATGCCACTGACTTTCACAGTTCGGAGGAAGAGGCAGTGGTGAGACCGAGCCAACAGCGTAGCAAAAGAGGGAGCAGTGGGCAAAAGCAGAATACCCGCCGCCAAGAGACTCCGCCTGCTACTGACCACCGCCATCTGGGACCGAGCACCCCAAAGGCAGCTTCAAGGAGTTCCCTGGCATGACACTTCTTCAAACAATGTGCTGACGACAAGACCCGAGTGGTTTGCACGCTGTGCCATCAGAGCCTGAAGCGAGGCATTAACGTTCTGAACCTTAGCACAACCTGCATGACCAGGCACCTGCATGCAAAGCATGAACTGCAGTGGAGTAAACACCTTAAAAACAAGGAAGTCACTCAGGCTCCCCCTGCTGCCTCTTCTGCAGCTGCCGCCTTGGCCTCTTCTGCTGCTGCCGCCTCGGCCTCTTCTGCTGCTGCCGCCGCCTCGGCCTTTTCCTCCGCCTCTGGAGGAACGTTGGCACCTGCCGCCCAGCAAACATGGGATGTACCACCAACACCATCACCTGCGTCACCAAGCATCTCCACCATGTGACACGGCAGCGTTCAGCTCTCCATCTCACAAACATTTGAGAGAAAGCGTAAATTCCCACCTAGCCACCCTCGATCCCTGGCCCTGAATGCCAGCGTTTCTAAACTACTGGCCTATGAAATGCTGTCATTTCAGCTGGTGGACACAGACAGCTTCAAACAGCTCATGTCGCTTGCTGTCCCACAGTATGTTGTTCCCAGCCAGCACTACTTCTCAAAGAGAGCCGTGCCTTCCCTGCACAACCAAGTATCCGATAAAATCAAGTGTGCACTGCGCAACGCCATCTGTGGCAAGGTCCACCTAACCACAGATACATGGACCATTAAGCACGGCCAGGGACGCTATATCTCCCTAACTGCACACTGGGTAAATGTAGTGGCGGCTGGGCCCCAGGCGGAGAGCTGTTTGGCGCACGTCCTTCCGCCGCCAACTCCACCAACATGGCCAGTGGCGATGACGCCGTTATCAGCGTTACAATACCACTTCTATGTCTCCTTGAGAAAACACTTAGGGCAATGATGGAAGAGGAGGTGGCCCAGGAGGAGGAGGAGGAGGAAGAGGGGTCATTTTTAGCACTTTTAGGCCAGTCTCTTCGAAGTGACTCAGAGGGAGGTTTTTTGCAACAGCAGAGGCCAGGTACAAATGTTGGCACCTGCCACCCAGCAAACATGGGATGCACCACCAACACCACCACCTGCGTCACCAAGCATGTCAACCATGTCACACAGCAGCGTTCTGCTCTCCATCTCACAAACATTTGAGAGAAAGCGTAAATTCCCACCTAGCCACCCTCGATCCCTGGCCCTGAATGTCAGCGTTTCTAAACTACTGGCCTATGAAATGCTGTCATTTCGGCTGGTGGACACAGACAGCTTCAAACAGCTCATGTCGCTTGCTGTCCCACAGTATGTTGTTCCCAGCCGGCACTACTTCTCAAAGAGAGCCGTGCCTTCCCTGCACAACCAAGTATCCGATAAAATCAAGTGTGCACTGCGCAACGCCATCTGTGGCAAGGTCCACCTAACCACAGATACATGGACCAGTAAGCACGGCCAGGGACGCTATATCTCCCTAACTGCACCACTGGGTAAATGTAGTGGCGGCTGGGCCCCAGGCGGAGAGCTGTTTGGCGCATGTTCTTCCGCCGCCAACTCCACCAACATGGCCAGTGGCGATGACGCCGTTATCAGCGTTACAATACCACTTCTATGTCTCCTTGAGAAAACACTTAGGGCGATGATGGAAGAGGAGGTGGCCCAGGAGGAGGAGGAGGAGGAAGAGGGGTCATTTTTAGCACTTTCAGGCCAGTCTCTTCGAAGTGACTCAGAGGGAGGTTTTTTGCAACAGCAGAGGCCAGGTACAAATGTGGCCAGCCAGGGCCCACTACTGGAGGACGAGGAGGACGAGGATGAGGAGGAGGTGGAGGAGGATGAGGATGAAGCATGGTCACAGCGGGGTGGCACCCAACGCAGCTCGGGCCCATCCCTGGTGCGTGGCTGGGGGGAAACACAGGACGATGACGATACGCCTCCCACAGAGGACAGCTTGTCCTTACCCCTGGGCAGCCTGGCACACATGAGCGACTACATGCTGCAGTGCGTGCACAACGACAGCAGAGTTGCCCACATTTTAACCTGTGTGGACTACTGGGTTGCCACCCTGCTGGATCCATAGTACAAAAACAATGTGCCCACCTTACTTCCTGCACTAGAGCATGATAGGAAGATGAGTGAGTACAAGCGCATGTTGGTAGAAGGGCTACTGAGAGCATTCCCAAATGTCACAGGGGAACAAGTGGAAGCCCAAGGCCAAGGCAGAGGAGGAGCAAGAGGTCGCCAAGGCAGCTGTGTCACGGCCAGCTCCTCTGAGGGCAGGGTTAGCATGGCAGAGATGTGGAAAAGTTTTGTCAACACGCCACAGCTAACTGCACCACCACCTGATACGCAACGTGTTAGCAGGAGGCAACATTTCACTAACATGGTAGAACAGTACATGTGCACACCCCTCCACGTACTGACTGATGGTTCGGCCCCATTCATTTTCTGGGTCTCTAAATTGTCGACGTGGCCAAAGCTAGTCTTTTATGCCTTGGAGGTGCTGGCCTGCCCGGCGGCCAGCGTTTGGCTGAACGTGTATTCAGCACGGCAGGGGGCGTCATAACAGACAAACGCAGCCGCCTGTCTACAGCCAATGTGGACAAGCTCACATTCATAAAAATGAACCAGGCATGGATCCCACAGGACCTGTCCATCCCTTGTGCAGATTAGACATTAACTACCTTCCCATAACCATATATTTTTGTACTCCAGGGCACTTCCTCATTCAATCCTATTTTTATTTTCATTTTACCATTATATTGCGGGGCAACCCAAAGTTGAATGAACCTCTCCTCTGTCTGGGTGCTGGGGCCTAAATATTTGACAATGGACTGTTTCAGTTTTGGGTGACGTGAAGCATGATTCTCTGCTATGACATGAAGACTGATTCTCTGCTGACATGAAGCCAGATTCTCTGTTACGGGACCTCTCTCCTCTGCCTGGGTGCCGGGGCCTAAATTTATGACAATGGACTGTTACAGTGGTGGGTGACGTGAAGCCCGATTCTCTGCTATGACATGAAGACTGATTCTCTGCTGACATGAAGCCAGATTCTCTGTTATGGGACCTCTCTCCTCTGCCTGGGTGCCTGGGCATAAATATCTGACAATGGACTGTTCCACTGTTTGGTGACGTGAAGCATGATTCTCTGCTATGACAAGAAGACTGATTCTCTGCTGACATGAAGCCAGATTCTCTGTTATGGGACCTCTCTTCTCTGCCTGGGTGCCGGGGCCTAAATATTCGACAATGGACTGTTACAGTGGTGGGTGACGTGACGCCTGATTCTCTGCTATGGGACCTCTCTCCAATTGATATTGGTTAATTTTTATTTATTTTATTTTTATTCATTTCCCTATCCACATTTGTTTGCAGGGTATTTACCTACATGTTGCTGCCTTTTGCAGCCCTCTAGCCCTTTCCTGGGCTGTTTTACAGCCTTTTTAGTGCCGAAAAGTTCGGGTCCCCATTGACTTCAATGGGGTTCGGGACGAAGTTCGGGTCGTGTTCGGATCCCGAACCCGAACATTTCCGGGAAGTTCGGCCGAACTTCTCGAACCCGAACATCCAGGTGTTCGCTCAACTCTACTCCTGACCATTGTGCATGTCTGATCTGGAACTACAGGAAACATTTGGTTGAAGTTATTGCTGCCAAAGGAGGTTCAACCAGTTATTAAATCCAAGGGTTCACATACTTTTTCCACCTGCACTGTGAATGTTTACATGGTGTGTTCAATAAAAACATGGTAGCATTTAATTCTTTGTGTGTTATTAGTTTAAGCAGACTGTGATTGTCTGTCGTTGTGACTAATCTGAAGATCAGATCACATTTTATGACCAATTTGTGCAGAAATCCATATCATTCCAAAGGGTTCACATACTTTTTCTTGCAACTGTATGTTGTACAAGTGGCAAGGAAAGTGGGAGATGTTACCTGCAGTCCTATGTAACATCCTTGGATAACATCTGAGTACAGATAATGTAGCAGATGTGTAATACTTATATGTTTTATATTTAATTCTATGTAATGTAATGTATGTCATATGTACTGTGCCATTTTATTCAGCAGGGGTAGGTATTAGTTGGCAATGGCTGACTGTAACTGGGCTTAACCAACCTGTGTCATCCCTCCTGGTAGAGTGGACTCATCCAACTTACTGCCAGGAGGGGGAAGTCTAGTGTATTTCAGTATTCTATAGTCAGAGTTAGGCAGAGAGGCTATGAGAGAGGTCCTGTCCAGCAAATGAGAGAGTGAGGAAGCAGCTGAGAGAGCACCAACTCCTAAAAATCATATTGTTTCCCCTGTGAGGAAGTGCAGAACCCAAATTATTATCCTCTTGCCACAGAATAAGAAAGCAGCTCATACACCAATCTGTAGAAGTGAAGAAAGGACTCAAGTTAAGCCGTGGGATCCCAGACAGCAGAGTGAACTGTGACAGTGCTTCTACAGACACTGTTGTGAGGTGAGGGTTTAGAGCTAAAGACACCCTCATCAACAGACAGCAACTAGGCCAGCAACATAAACAGGTCCTTCTAAAAAAATTAGCATATTGTGATAAAGTTCATTATTTTCTGTAATGTACTGATAAACATTAGACTTTCATATATCTTAGATTCATTACACACCAACTGAAGTAGTTCAAGCCTTTTATTGTTTTAATATTGATGATTTTGGCATACAGCTCATGAAAACCCAAATTTCCTATCTAAAAAAATTAGCATATTTCACCCGACCAATAAAAGAAAAGTGTTTTTAATACAAAAAAAGTCAACCTTCAAATAATGATGTTCAGTTATGCACTCAATAGTTGGTCGGGAATCCTTTTGCAGAAATGACTGCTTCAATGCAGCGTGGCATGGAGGCAATCAGCCTGTGGCACTGCTGAGGTGTTATGGAGGCCCAGGATGCTTCGATAGCGGCCTTAAGCTCATCCAGAGTGTTGGGTCTTGCGTCTCTCAACTTTCTCTTCCCAATATCCCACAAATTCTCTATGGGGTTCAGGTCAGGAGAGTTGGCAGGCCAATTGAGCACAGTAATACCATGGTCAGTAAACCATTTACCAGTGGTTTTGGCACTGTGAGCAGGTGCCAGGTCGTGCTGAAAAATGAAATCTTCATCTCATCTCCATAAAGCTTTTCAGCAGATGGAAGCATGAAGTGCTCCAAAATCTCCTGATAGCTAGCTGCATTCACCCTGCCCTTGATAAAACACAGTGGACCAACACCAGCAGCTGACATGGCACCCCAGACCATCACTGACTGTGGGGACTTGACACTAGACTTCAGGCATTTTGGCATTTCCCTCTCCCCAGTCTTCCTCCAGACTCTGGCACCTTGATTTCCGAATGACATGCTCTGTAGCCCAGGTCAGGCGCTTCTGCCGCAGTTTCTGGTTCAAAAGTGGCTTGACCTGGGGAATGCGGCACCTGTAGCCCATTTCCTGCACACGCCTGTACACGGTGGCTCTGGATGTTTCTACTCCAGACTCAGTCCACTGCTTCCGCAGGTCCCCCAAGGTCTGGAATCGGTCCTTCTCCACAATCTTCCTCAGGGTCCAGTCACCTCTTCTCGTTGTGCAGCCTTTTCTGCCACACATTTTCCTTCCCACAGACTTCCCACTGAGGTGCCTTGATACAGCACTCTGGGAACAGCCTATTTGTTCAGAAATTTCTTTCTGTGTCTTACCCTCTTGCTTGAGGGTGTCAATGATGGCCTTCTGGACAGCAGTCAGGTCGGCAGTCTTACCCATGATTGCGGTTTTGAGTAATGAACCAGGCTGGGAGTTTTTAAAAGCCTCAGGAATCTTTTGCAGGTGTTTAGAGTTAATTAGTTGATTCAGATGATTAGGTTAATAGCAAATTTTTTTTAGATAGGAATTTTGTGTTTTCATGAGCTGTATGCCAAAATCATCAATATTAAAACAATAAAAGGCTTGAACTACTTAGGTTGGTGTGTAATGAATCTAAAATATATGAAAGTCTAATGTTTATCAGTACATTACAGAAAATAATGAACTTTATCACAATATGCTAATTTTTTTAGAAGGACCTGTAAGTGCAGAACTGCATCTATCCAACCTGCAACCATATCTCCTCAGCTGGTGCCAGAGAAGAATTGCACCAAAGTCTGCTGCTAGTGTATCTATTTTCAAGTTCTACATTGCATTTCGTAAAAAGGACTTTGTTATATTCAACTCTGGCCTCATTCTTCAGTGCTAAAGCTTTCACTGCAACGGACCCCATGGAACGACAGCCTGAGGTAGGACACTGTGACACTGCAACACTACATTAGGGACACTACTACTACCATCCTTTAGACACAGGGGCTCACTGCAGATGTCACTTACATGCAACTTTATAGATAACATAGTGATATCTCTCACACTCGCACTCTCTGAGTACAGATTTTGTAGTAGCTGTTACCTGCATTCCTGTTTTAACACTACAGCTAACAGTGATAACTCTTTGAGTACAGATAATGTAGCAGATGATACCTGCAGTCCTATTTAACTCTGCAGAGGGCAGATAAGGTAGTAGATGGTACTTGACACTAATTTGTCTTCCTGAGGCTGAGCTCCTTTGTGCCGCACAGGGCCTTCCAGACACAGGAAGCTGTAGCTTGAGTGCTGTGCTGATGACATGATGTACCAGAGGAGAAAACAAGCCTAGCACTGATTGACTAATGCTCAGCCAATCAGCTTTATTCTTAATTTTTGAAGGAAGGGCAGGTGACATTATCAGTAGGCCCAACAGAGGATTCTCCGGTCCCGCAGTGCGCCAGTTTGAGGTTGGAGTGCGCTGTGTTTCAATGGAGGAGGCATGATGGCTTGTTTGCTCTCGTATGCCCATCCATCTACAGCCATGAAAAATGAAAGGTGAAATATGATTGTTTGCTATGGGCAAATAGGCCTGTTTTAATTTACACCATTTACACCAGTTTGATAAATCTCCCCCAATGTCTTCACAGCTTAGCAGTTTTTATTACAGGTGTGCCTTCTTTACCTTTCCTATTGACTCAGCATGTCCCAAATGTGATATGCAAGATAACCAGTTAAAAATAAACAAAAAAAACAAGATTACATGAATCTGTGTCATGAGACATACACTACCATAAATTTCATAAATAAATCCTTGCATTTTCTAATGTTAAATCATTTTTAACTTTTTTTGCAATTAAAATGACATCTGACATAGGGCTTACAAGAGCACTGGATCCTCTGGGTTGCAATGCTATTGATTAACTGTGGTCTCTTTCTACTGGAATAGTCTCCTTTAGCAATGGCTGACAAGGAGCTTGACGGAAAACCAATTCACATAAGCAAATAAATAAACAGATTATCGTACTTGTTTGGTCAGGCTGAAGGTCATGTTAGGCGGAGATCTTGCAGTATGAGGGTAAGGAAGAAGGTCAGTGCACACTGCAGTGGGTGTTTGAGTGGAATTGTAAGTTATAATACTTGTATATGTGGTAAGAAGAACGTAAATTACATTTCTGGAGAATGTGAAATTTGACCATGTCTTGGACGATTTTGATAAATTAAAGCTGTGATAATTCCAAGACTATTGTTTTCTGCAATTGTGTTACCTTTTGCAACTATTCACCTTTTTGGAGGAGTAGAATGGAGAAACTGGAAAAAGAATATATTCAAATTGGATGAGAATGAAGGAATGAAATTTCCAAACATGAAGTTGTTTTGGGGGGGTTGAGTTACAATAAAGTTGAGATATTTGGCTGGTTGGATGTTTTATTGTTTGAATTGGATAAAGAGAGAAATGCAAGTTTGCCAGTTTGGTATATGATAATAGAAACTTTTGTGAAAAAGAATAATCTGATTTTTGTGTCAATGAGTGACTTAAAAAATATAAGTGCAGTGATGAAAATGTTGAAGATGAATGAGATTGCAAGTGACAGTATAAATGTATAAATGACACAGTATAACATTTTTTCAGTTAGAAGTGCAAAAAAGAGAACAAGAGAAAGTTGTGGGTCATGTCAGCATGTAAGACATATAATGTGGGATTGTGACTTTTCATATGAAGTTTTGACGAGAGTGGTTGGGTTATGTAGGGAGCGTGCAGGGTTGACTTATGTTATTTGGAAGGAAGCTATGTTTAGAATAGGTGTGTGCAGTCATGATAAAATAAATAATTATGTAGCTACTTATGGCATGTGTGATCGAAATTTTATGCGATATGAGAAATGTATGGGTATTTAAAAGTAGGATTGTATCTGTGAACAAATGTGTTAGAATCATTCTGTCCAGACTTTATATAGTCTTGTTATGAGGAAAACAATGGTGGTGGATTAGAAGCAGAAATAATTTGGAAATACTAACAGTGGTACTTCATGAGATAATATAACTAATTTTGTTTTCTGGTTACTTTTTTCCTTTCTCCTTTTGTTATTGATTGTAATCAGTAATAAAAAATGACCATTATAATGAGAGTTTTAGAGACTTATACTTTTGAAAGGCAAATTAATGCCATCTGAATGGTATATTAAAAAAAAAGAGAGCTGCTTGCAGATGAGCTGCTGGCTTAGCTATTATCAAAGTTATTCTTTAAGGCCTTTTTTAAAGGCTGAGCATTTACCTTGACCCACTCAGCATTTACTTGTTCAGATGTAAACTATGCGTAAGGATGTATCAACAATATGTTAAACATGCAAGTGTCTCAAGTGAGCTATTCTGATGGTTTTAGAGGATGTGTGAATAACAATTATGAAATTTTAACAGAGTGCTGGAGACTCTTGCTTTTGAGTATCAGTTATAATCCATACATTGCACCCCCATACTAATTGGTCCCCTAGTTAGCCACCTTTTCTTCCTACACTTCCTGACCTTGTTTACATGAAACTAATTTATTTATAGAAAAAATGCTAATTTAAGCTATTATATTAAATGACTGCTAGAAAATGAGAAAATGAAAGGTGAATACAGTAATTGTGATTTTCATTCTCTCCATGGTGAATACTTAAAAAAAATGTTATTGAAAGTGTTTTTTTATTAATAGAGTTTTGATTAATCATAGCTCAACAAGCACTTCAACAAATTGCAGCATAAATCTAATTAGTTTATAATATTTAAATACATAGCATTATAATAATCATATTCAATTTCTAATCACCAGGATATTAAGCAACAAAGTTCTTTAGAGCAAAAATCCCTAAGCATTGTATAATGAAAAGTAGGTGGGCGACCATATTACCATGTGGCTGTAAGAGTAGCATTTAAACCATGTACTAAGTCCTGACTGAACATGATTTAGCTGTTAAATCAAAATATAATAGAGTAAGGCTGGCAATTTCCCTGTCATACTGCTTTTATAAGTTCTCAGTCTAATTTGTGGAAACTTGAACTGTCTAAAGGCCATATAAAACCTTACCTACTATATTACCTCATGGTTCAAGAATATTCTGCAGAAAGAGGTAGG
Source organism: Bufo gargarizans (assembly GCF_014858855.1). Taxonomy (NCBI): domain Eukaryota; kingdom Metazoa; phylum Chordata; class Amphibia; order Anura; family Bufonidae; genus Bufo; species Bufo gargarizans. The sequence goes on from NC_058083.1 coordinate 161,550,326, forward strand.
TAAATATCTTATATAACAATAGAGTAACTACTGTATGTCAAGTTTGTATTACTTCTGCTAGAAGAACTGTATGTGCGTTATGTGGTTATTAATCATAGTCTTCAGTCTCTCACCCTGTACCATGTTCACCTCCATGTAACTTCTCATTTATATTCATTAAGGTAAAGTTACATATATAGGATGCTGAAGATTGATTTATTTTATGATTTGCACAGAAATGTGAGGATAATTGAAATTCAAATATATATATATTGCTGACAGATATTAAACATTAAATATTAGAGCCAGGAGCACCGATGTACATAAATGTATTACAATTATACACAACATTTTTTTACAAGATTTAAAATTTTTATAAATAGAGATGAACATTACATACGGTAGTCTAGAATTTATGGTAAATTATATATGCCTATAGCATTCCCTACTGAACAGCCCATCAAGCAACCTTCTCATATAACAATGCATGCACCTGTTAAGTCCATGTTCACAGAGCTTGTATAGTAGTGCACAGAGCACTAGAGACATAAAGGCTACACCTGTCATATATAGAGAAATAGTCTCTCCTAGAAACAATTGCATGCATAAGGGATAGCCTTTATATTTATTTGAGCATGCTACAGTTTATGTTCTGGTAAGTACTGAATAAAATTGGATGAATCCATATTCCAGAAAGATAGTGGAGGCCCCATGCACTTTTTTGGGATCTATGTTACAAATTTGTGCAAAACTGAGCCATAATATAGATGCATGCACAAGGATTTAACTTCATTACAACCAAGAAGGGTTTGGTGCGGGGCTGTAATCTGCAGTGCTGTACATATATGCTGTGGTATTAAAGCTCCTGCTCCTGCAATCTAGCAGGAACAGGTCTGGTCCCCGACCCTCATGAACAGCCAGGAGAAGACAGAAGAGGTGTATTGCAATTTCTCTCTTTTTTTCTTCTTGTTTTGGACCTGGTGATTACATGATAGCAAGGGTGTGTCAGATACAAGACAGCTGCAGGATCTTAGCAGACCCTAATTAGCTTTGCCTGTGTACAATTCACCTATAATTTTTTAAGAAAATGTATTTGGGTTGTCAACAAATTAAAAAGCTACAAGTGTTAGAGGGGTTTATGAGATTTTGAACTGATGACTGCTCCCTTCTCACAGCTTTCCCTAGTCTATGTGATGTCACATGAATGAATAAATGAACATTATTAGCAGAGTTGATTTCTCTGTAATCCTCCCACCCTCTAAAAGAAAAAAAAAATAATGCATAGTCAAAAGCAATTGTTACATTGCTCCACAATTTTTTTTAGGCAATTATGACATTGTATCACAAGACATCTTTCCTAAGTTAAATTCCCCATTTTGTGTCCATATGTGGTAAAATCTAAGTGCCAAACTAAGGCTATATTAACATAATTTTGTGTTCTTTATTCATTAGGAATGCTAGCTACTAGTTTTGAGCCAATCAAGCTTTGGTTCATAAATCTGAAGTTGATTCGGTCAAACACTTTGATTTTAATGCTCCGTACAACATTAAAATGTATTGGCTCCGTTGAGTCAAACTTCATTTCACCTGAAGTTGTGTGATACTTTGGTGAATGAATTTGGTATTCATTTCTGCACCTTTAAAAACATTAAAAATTAGGAATTCAAAGTTGGGTTTGGTACCAGCTGGTATCTCAGTTCCAAACCCGACTTCGGATTCCTAATTTTAAATGTTTTTAAAGATGTAGAAGTGAATACTGAATTGATTCACCAAAGTCTTGTGTGACTAAAGCCTACTTACAACCTATAGCATAAGGTGTAGGTGTCTATAACCTATAATAGACTAAGGGGGTAATTTATCAAACTGGTGTAAAGTAGAACTGGCTTAGTTTCCCACAGCAACCAATGAGATTCCTCCTTTCATTTTTCAAAAGAGTTGTCCAAAATGAAAGGTGGAATCTGATCAGTTGCTATGGGCAACTAAGCCAGTTCTACTTTACACCAATTTGATAAAAGACCCCCTAAATGTATATCTACACGTTTGTTTGGGCCGTATGTTTCAATACAACATCTTTTTGCCACCAGCCAATGCACCAATATAGTAGTATAACATCAAATAAAGAGAACAAACCAGTGCTAGAACAAATTACACAAAAAATATGTTAGCTATATGTTTAGAAACTGATTCAAAATACCGTACACATTAAAAAGTATATCAACCCAATGGAAGATCAGAAGCACTGGAGGGTAAGCCTGGCTACAAAAGTCCCAGCCATATCATAGCACATAAAGTATAAACCAGTTAGGACAAAACTGTCAAAGTAAAGCTTCAAATCCCAAAAGTAGATGCAATACATGAAATATGTAAGTGCAAACAGGGCAGGGCCATAATGCGTAACATGAAGCACATGAAGCATGTTATGGGTGAGTCTGGTATGTGTACAGTCTCTGCCCTGTTTTGCTGACTTTTTGCAAGTCTGCAAATAATATCAACCTTTTATAGAATTTCAAACACTTTTCTATGCAGATCAGTGAAAAACTAACAGAAAAAAAATTTCATCCTTGATCTGTTTGTGATTTTCATGCACCCATACCCTCTGGTCAGAAAAAAAACAGACCAAAGTATTGCATTTTTCCTTTTTTAATTTCATGCACAGAAAATGTCTGAATAAATACAAGAAAATAAATGAATCTACATACTGTCATGAAGAACAGGTACTGCACACATCCCTGATTCAGTGGACTGTGGAGGCATTTTTTTTCCCAATAGAGAAAGGCATAAAAAATGCCTGAAAAAAACAACATCGCAACGTGCTGTGTATTAATCAAAAAATTGCATGAACTCGAAAAATACATGTCAAATGAAAAAAAAAAAAAACGTCTTGCATTTCAAAATTCCCATAACATAACCTATCAGCTAATATCTTGAGTTGGTGTTTTTCCCACACAAATTCACAAAGAAAAATATTTAAAAAGGAGTATTAAAAGACACCACCCAATGTAAAAACACCATAAATAAACTCTATATTATGTGTGAATACAGCTTAAATATGCATTATTCCAAACATGTTGCTCAGCTCATGAATGCACTAAACACTCCCTGCCACTATATAATAGACATAATACATTTTCTTTAGTAATATATATATTGCTTCAGTCTCTTGCAGTTTTTGCACTGCTTTGCATAATGGAATTTAGCTTGTTAACAATGCAGTGTAGTTTGATACTTGTACTTTTTTTTTATTTTTCTGCCAACATAGCAGTATGAGGGCTTGCCAGTGAGAGCAAGGTGCCAGCATCTAAGCTCATGCCACCTCAGTGCTGTAATAGTATGTCACTGTGTCTTAACTACATACCTTACAGTGTATTAACATGGCACTGAGGTTAAAGGGTTAAAGAGGACCTTTCACCAGTTTTACTTTAAAAGAGCAATACCTCACACTGTAGCCCATGTTCAGTAGCTGTCTTATCTCAATTTTTTTCATGCTTTCCTTCTCTGTTTCGCCGCTGTGCCCCTCGTTCTGTTTAGGCGGCCTGTATGCTAATTAATAGCATTGGTACAGGGACGAGGAGACATCAGCTTTTCTCAGTGGGCGTCTCTTCTCCCTGGCTGTGGCGCAGTTGAGCAGTTTTTTTTTCAATGGCTATGACGCGGTCTGATGTGAAGAGACGCCCACTGAGAAAAGCTGATGTCTCCTCTTCCCTGTACCGATGCTCTTAATTAGATATACAGGGCGCCTAAACAGAACGAGGGGCACAACGGCACAACAGAGAAGGATATGATGGAAAAAAATTGCAATATGACATCTACTGAACATGGGCTACAGTGTGAGGTATTGCTTTTATAAAGTAAAAACTGGTGAAAGGTCCTCTTTAAAGAACTGCCATTAACTAGCATAATAATAGATAAGCATCTCGTAACACCTTTGTTTCATTGAAAAAGTATGACAGAAGGAACTATACAAAAGTCTATTTCTATTAATATTCCCATTAATGAAACAGATATCTCCAATTATTAAGCCTGTATACTCTAAAGATGACTGCTTAAGCTAAAACATTTTAATGGCCTTTAGTGTTTTTTCTGTGATTATTCCAATTTATTCTCTAGGTGCGGGTAGCAAAGCCTGCTTGACAGCAGCATTTCAGATATCTCATAATATTGTCTACCTTGAAGAACCTAGTATTCTGCAATCCACAGAGAATATATTAAATGAAAGCTATCACTGTTAAAAGCTTCTATTTATGGAAGTACTGGTTTGTAGAATATCACGCACACCCTCTAACTCATTTTTTTATAACTAGCTTAAAGGGAGATCTAATGTATTTTTTTTTATGGAATCTATGGCTTGTGATGGCCATTTAGACTTAGCTCTACAGTTACACTAAAGGGAATAGGCACTAAGTTACAAGGTCTATATTAATTTTATTTTCTTGTGGATTTTTACAAAAATAGAAAGACATTGATATTATTATTTTATATGATGCTCAGAACTTGTAAAAATAAATAAATAAATATGTAAATGGTTGGCCAACCCCTAATTTCCCAACTTCTTAGCATGTCTATTACATGGGTTGTCTGACCCCAATAAATATAATGAGCTCTAAATTCTTATTAGAGCACACACAAAAACCCACTTAAGCAACTCCATTCCAAATACAAGGCTCTTGTCTATTATATTATATTATATGTTCCTTCTGGTCCCCAGCTCACTGATCACACTCTGCTTTGGGACATGTCACTGCTGAGACGAGTTAATGGATGGAACAGTCAATGTCAAAATGGACAGGTTATCATTACTTATAGAAGCAGGGACAGGCCTAAACCTCATCCCAATTGTAAAGAATTATGCAGGGCTCATCATTGTGTAGGGTTGCTTTGCTGCCTCAGGGTCTGGATCACTTGCTTGGATAATTGAGGAAGCAATGAATTCTAAGGTATATCATGAAGGCCCATGACTTCAAGATGAAGAGACTTTGGGTGAGGCGGAGCTAGCGCCGGAGCCGGATGGCTGTGTGATGTGAAGCTCTGCTGAGAACGATTCCCTCAGAAGCTCTAATCTTCAGCTGTTTATGCCCAAAATGGTCAAGATAGGTGGCCCTAGGCCTGCTGAGGCCCCTGAACCTCCTAAATCGACTTCTCAAGCAGGAGGAATGGAGAAATGTATTAAAAAAGCGGCGCAGACTTAAGCAAGCAGAGATTCCAAGATGGCGCCGGAGCCTCCGTGCACACCGAGAAGCAAACAGCAAGCTGAATGCACTGCTGAGAAGGTGAGAGACGACTCCCCTGAGGCAGACACGCTTGCACTCTCCCGGTCCTTCTTAAAGAGAGCGCTGTCTGAAGCATTAGAACCGCTCAAGACCGACCTCAATTCCATTAAAGAGGACATGAGGCACATAGGGAGAAGGGTGGAGGCGCTTGAAGAAGCTAACGTTGCCCTTACCTCACACCAAGCGGTGGTCTCTGACTACCTAGGGGCCCACCAGAAACATCTCAATGCCCTCTATTTACAACTTGAGGATCAAGAAAACAGAAGCAGGAGAAACAACCTCCGCTTCAGAGGAATATCTGAATCAGTGGGCACGGAGGAGATTTCTGAGACGGTGACACAAATATGTCTGCAGCTCCTGGGACCTGACTCAACACATGAAGTTCTTATTGAACGAGCCCACAGGGCATTGCGCCCCAAGCCTCAATCCACAGAACCTCCCAGAGACATAATTTGCAAGTTCTTGCACTTCCCTGCTAAAGAGGCAATCTTGAATGGAGCCAGAAACGCCCCTCAATTGACATGGGATGACCACCCGATCTCCATATTTCAGGACCTAGCCCAATCCACACTTAAAAAGCGTAAATCCCTGAAGCCGCTTACAGATCTTTTGAGGAACATGAAAATCATGTACAGGTGGTTGTTCCCATTTGGACTGTCTTTTTTTCACGAGGGTCGCAGAGTATCCATTCAATCCTATGCAGATTTGGATAAAGCGTACGACATCCTGCAAATTCCGACGCTCCCTATTGAGAACTGGGACTTAGTGAGAGATATCTCTGGATTACCAACTCTGACTTCGGATGGCCCGTGGGAGACCCCTCGCACTCAAAGGTCTCAAAAGATTAGAAGAAAACGCCTATCATCGTCCTCAAAGAGACTGACACTCTCAGACGACTGATGCATACTATGTGATCTCTCCCAATCTCCATTTGGGAAAAGGTCATATTGTTTTGTTTTCACATAGTCACTCTCTTGACAGTTATTTATGCCTCCTAGTTCTAGTATAATGTTGATAGGATCTTATCACTAATTACTTCTACCACTTACTTTTGCTTAGAAGTGTCGCAATGCTCCCCCTATCTTTAAGATATTGTTTGTGCAGACACTGGTGCTTAAACTTTTCTCCTTAATGAGGGATCGTCATGGTTGCACTCTAGTGAGAGTAATGCAATCCCCCCCCTTGCCACTGACTTCAGTTGGCTATCATAGCTTAGTACCAGCTTGGTGCTATTGTTGGTTCTGTTTATGTTTTTCCTTTTATTTTGTTAACTTTTTTTTGTCCTCCGATAGGTCTCAAGAACACTCTAAATTGTATGCTTCATTTGCGGTTATGCATCCACTGATCTGCGAAAACCTCTGCCTTTACTGGAATCAGCGCTTACCTCGAGGCGGCATCCTCCCCCCACTCTGGTTGGTTGATATCACACATTTTTCACCTACATTTTTAGCTTCATCCACTACTTACATCTCTTATGACCATGTCTGATTTAAGAGTGGTGACTTATAATGTCAAGGGTTTGAGATCCCCATCTAAGAGGTGCCAAATCCTATCCCAATTAAACAGAGAGAGATGTTCTGTAGTCTTCCTGCAGGAAACTCACTTTAAACATGGAAATTACCCAAATCTTTCCTTCTCTAAATTTCCTACCTGGCACCACTGTGGGGCTGGGGGTGCCGCCTCGAGAGGAGTTAGTATTGGCTTCCATAGAAGCCTACCCTTTCAATACAATTCACATGTTCAAGACCCTGAGGGCAGGTTCCTAATACTTAAAGGCGTGATAGGCTGTTCACTCTATACCCTTGTGAATGTATACGCTCCTAATACGGAACAGATAGATTGGCTAACTAAATTAATTACAGTAGTAGAAGCCCATAAAGAAGGCATCCTAATTGTGGCCGGAGATTTTAATTTAGCCCTCAACCCGTTATTGGACACTACCTCCAAAAAATCGTCCGTCTCCCAAAAAGCCCTTAGTTTTCTTCAGACTAAACTTCTCGAGCTAGGGGTCACAGACATATGGCGTAGTCTCAACCCACAGGGACTAGACTACTCCTTCTACTCCCCCTCTAACAGATCCTATAGTAGGATTGACTACATCCTTATTTCTAAGGAACATCTACAGCTATGCTCGCTTGCCAAGATCGGTGATATAACACTGTCTGACCATTCTCCTATCTTCTGTGACATACACCCTCCTATTAGATCGCATAAGAGATCCAACTGGAGATTTAACGAATCCTTGTTAGGAAATGAGAAGCATGTTGCCAGTATCTCCACCTACCTTGAGGAATACTTTTCAGTCAACAATACTGATGATATCTCCCCCCAAACACTTTGGGATGCCCACAAGGCCTTTATAAGAGGCAGGCTGATTAGCCTCTGCTCCTTTCTTAAAAAGCAGTCTGATAAAAAACTTTCCACCCTATTGTCTAAAATACACACCCTGGAAAAAACACATAAGCAATCGCTGATGGCCCTACACCTCTCAGAACTCACCTCCTTAAGGACTGAATTAAAAAATCTACTCAATGAAAAGTCCGCTAAGTACTATTTATCCGCACAGCAGAAAGTCTTTGCCCATGGAAATAAGGCTTCTAAATTTGCGATGCAAAGAATTAAGCAGAGGAAGACCTCTCGCTATATTCAAAGCATTAGATCCTCACAGGATACCTTATTATTTAAATCTAGTGAAATTGCTGACCAGTTCAGGAAGTTCTATGAGTCTTTATATAATCTCCCCCCCTCTGCTCTCCCGGATCCCTTACTGAGTAGAACCTGTAACATCAATGTCTTCTTAGCCTCTCTTAAACTGCCATCGCTATCTATGTCCCAAAAGGAATCCCTATCTGCACCCTTTACTATTTCAGAATTACTAGCTGCTATCAAGTCGACCCCCAAAGGTAAATGCCCAGGCCCAGATGGGCTTCCCATAACTTATTATTCGACGTTTAAAGACACTCTCCTCCCCTTCTTGCTCCCAATCTATAACCTGGCCTTAGACAAACACCCACTTTCAGCTGACATGACAAAAGCCACCATTACAGTTATCCCTAAACAGGGCAAAGACCCTACTTCCTGTTCAAATTATCGCCCTATTTCCCTGTTAAATGTGGACCTTAAGTTACTTTCCAAAGTCTTGGCCACTAGATTGCAGAACCTTCTACCCCAGTTGATTCATTCAGACCAGGTGGGTTTTGTGAGGGGAAGAGAAGGAAAAGACAACACCACCAAGGTTTTAAATACATTGTACTACGCCTCTCGTAAATCCACTCCCCTAGTTTTGCTCGGCACAGACGCCGAAAAAGCATTTGATAGAGTGGATTGGACATACATCTCTTTAACTTTATCCAAATTTCAAATACCGGTACCATTTATCGATGCTATCTTTTCCATGTACACCCACTCTTCGGCGTCTGTGTCGGTAAACGATACCCTTTCACCTAGCTTTTCCATTAGAAATGGGACAAGACAGGGCTGCCCACTTTCCCCTCTTATTTTCGTCCTAGTGATGGAGACGTTACTTCAGTCCTTTAGGCAGAATTCTGATATTAAAGGTCTGCAGGTTGGTGGCCATGATTTCAAATTGGCTGCGTTTGCAGACGACCTATTAATTATTACTACCAACCCCCAGATATCCATACCTGTAATTTTATCTAGTCTTAACCACTTTGGTGCCCTGTCTAACTTCAAAGTGAATGCAACCAAATCCCAGATAATCCACACAGGCCTCTCCCCACAAAGTGTCCTTTCACTACAAAAGAATTCCCCTTTCAATTGGCAGACTCAGCAGTTGACTTACCTGGGAGTGAAATTATCCCCAAATCTGGGAGACCTATTCAATATTAACTACAAGCCTCTCTTATCTGCATTGATAACCCAAATGGATTCCCTAAACTTTCCCTACCTGTCCTGGTTTGGGAGAAAAAACATCCTTATGTCACTGGTAATACCTAGACTCACATACTTGTTGCAAGTGCTTCCCATCGAAATCCCCAAATCCTACTTCTCCTCTCTTAATAAACACATCCGTAAATTTATCTGGCAAGGCAAAAAAACACGTATTTCTTTTGAGACCCTAACTAAATTGAGACCAAACGGAGGAATAGGGCTTCCTGACCCAGAGACATATATGAAAGCCATTCAGCTAGCCAGGGTTGTAGACTGGATTAGAAACCCTCCCCACAAACAGTGGTTGGTTTTGGAGAATGCTTTCCTACCCTCCCCTATCAGGGCCCTCGTTCTGGCCGACAGACCCCCTCCAGCCCTCAGCTCTATACGAAATCCCTTGATTCTGAATACTTTAAAGGTCTGGAGGTGGTTCTCGACCAACTTGGGGGCTCTGACTCTCCCTTCTCCTTACATCTCTATAAAAGATGTAGTGGCCCTAGCTCCCAAAGACCTGAGGGATAGCTGCCCCCCTTCCCTTGCAAATCTAGGGCTTGAGGTTTCAAATCTACTCAAAAAAGATGGAGGTATCCTTTCGGATCACGAAATATGTGACCTTTTTAAGGTTACTCATTTAAGTAAGGAGAAAATAATAGCGTTGCGGCACTCACCAGGATAAAAAAATCAGTAACCTTTATTGTGACTTCCTTGGAAGAGGATACATGTGGGTCCAGAGGCGGATACACTGTTGCGGGCGGCGACGGCCGTTTCGCGCGTGGGGTCGCACTTCCTCAGGCCGCTGAATACGTCATGACGCTAGTGCGTTTTATATAGAGGCAGACAGGGCACGGCCGGCGCCGTCATCCACAGCTGTTCGCCCCTGGGAGTAATGACGTCTAAAAACAAGCGCACAGCAGTGACATGATGAGTACAAACAAGGTAATAGCACAAATACATGATTGAATGTGTTAATCTGCATGCACCTCCACATGGTGGGGGATGCACGCAGAGGTCCGGATGCTTAAAGAGGACATATATTAAGACAACATATATTGTAGATCCCTATGCTAGGGGAGTGGGGGCGCACAATATGAGTATGGGATTCCATACATTACATAAATAGAGGGATCGGACATTGCATAGAAAACATGGGATAAGAATAAAGAAAAATACAAGGATAAAGGCCAACTCGTGACTAAGCATGGAGGGACAAGGACATAAGAACGTATATATCAATTTATAATGCGAGTTGTTGCTTACAGGAAGACAGACATGTCATTTCTGTCATTCATGCCTGCTGGGCCCATTGCGCCTGTCTGAATAATCCACCTTGCCTCCCTCTGCAGGAGTAGACGATGCCGGTCCCCTCCACGAGGGATAGGACGGACATGTTCCACCCCTGCAAAGGAGAGGCAACGCGGTTGAGCATCATGGGCGACACGAATATGATCAATAAGGCGGGGGCTGCCTCTTCCTGATCTGATAGACCCAACATGCTCGCGTATCCGTTCAAAAAGGGGACGTATGGTTTTACCCACATAAAAACGTCCACACGGGCAGAAGATCACGTAAACAACATAAGGGGTACGGCAATTAATGAATTCTCGCACTGTGTGCGTGATGCCTCCAAAAATTAAGTACTTGCTGCATATATTAAGTGTACAAAACGAGCAGTGACCGCATTTAAAGTTGCCCTTAGGTTTAGCTAACCACGTCTCGTTCTTAGGTGTAGAAAACACACTACTGACGAGTTTATCTTTTAAAGTAGGGCATCTCTTAAATGCAATCAGAGGTTTCTCGCTAGTTACACTATCCAGGGAGGAATCCCCCTTTAAAAGGTCCCAATTCTGATTGATCACTTGCTTAACCATGTCTGCCGCTGCACTGTATTGAAAAGAAAATGCAAAACGTGAAGGTACAGAATTAACTGTTATCTCTCTAAGTAGGGAGGCACGATCCAACTTAGCCGCCTTACGCATGGCTGTTGAAACATCATTCGACGGATAACCCCTATCCAGGAGTCTTTTACGGAGTTCCAATGCCTGTCTAAAGAAACTTTCATCTGTATCGTTAATCCTACGGAGACGAATGAATTGACCGTAAGGAACAGCACGCTTGACCGAGGTTGGATGAAAACTGGTCTGGTGGAGGAGAGAGTTGGTGGCAGTAGATTTGCGATGGCCGCTGGTATGTATAGTGCCATCTTTAACGGTAACTTGTACATCTAGAAAGTCCAGGGATTCACTGCCGAATTTGGCAGTGAACCTCATGTTCATCCGGTTGTGTGTATTTAAATATTCTACAAAGGCCCAACACAACTCCTCACTCCCCCGCCAGACCAGGAAAATGTCATCCACATACCTCAGGAGAAGGTGGATATGGCATAGATAGGGGTTATCCGTCGAAAAAATGTATGTCTCTTCGAATACCGCCAGGTACAGGTTTGCGAATGTGCACGAAACCGGAGTGCCCATCGCAGTACCTAGTACCTGGCGGTACCAGAGACCATCAAATTGAAAAACGTTATTGCTCAGGACTAAGTCCAAAGCTTCAAGAACAAAATCAATAAACATAACACTTTTATTGTTTTTTTGTAGGACCGTATTGATCGCCCGGAGGCCTAGATCGTGCGGGATACGAGTGTACAAGCTCTCGACATCGAGAGAGACCAGGTGAAAGTCCTCCTGCCACTCAAGGTGATTAAGTGCGCGGAGGAAGTCACCTGTGTCTTTCAAGTAAGTAGGGGTGCTACTTAGCAATGGCCTCAAGAGCCAGTCCACGTAGCCGGAAAGGGGCTCCATCACTGAACCGATCCCCGCAATGATGGGACGGCCAGGGGGTCGGGTCAGTGATTTATGTATTTTCGTAGGAAAATACCATGTGGGAGTTATGGGGAACGTTGGTATTAAGCGGTCTACCATGTTTTTGGGAAGGAATCCATTAAGAATATAGCAGTTAATAAAGGCATATAATTTTGATGATATATCAGGTATTGGATTTCCCTTCAATTTAGAATAAACCGAACAATCGCTCAAATGCCGGAACGCCTCCTCCTGGTAATACTCCCTAGGCATCAGGACCACATTCCCTCCCTTGTCGGCCGGCTTAATGACCATACTGGTCTGTTTTTTTCAGCCACAAAAGAGCCTGAGATTCCTCTATCGAAAGATTAGAGGGTGCTGCCGGATACACCAGCGCACGAATATCTTTTAACACTCTTTTGTGAAAAAGGTCTATGGGAGAGCCGGCCGGCATGGGAGGAAGGAAGGTGGACCTGACGCCCCCTGTGTACTTGTTCAAATGGCCCCCAGTGGCCACTGGTTCATCAAATCCAGTGTCAGATAAAAAGTGTATGCACGCAATTTCTTCCTCAGTGAATCTACCCGACAGATGGAAGTCGGTGAGGGACATGGTTGCTGGAACCTCTCCCTGTAAAGGGTTAATGCCGCAAGAGGAGGTTTCAGCAAACATTTTTTTGAGATATAACTTACGAATTGATAAAAAAAGGTCAATCTCAAAATCAACAAGGTTGAACTGCCCTGGTAGGCTGTATCCCAGCCCTCGATTAAGGAGTGGGATACAGCCCGGTGGCAGTTCAGAGCCTGTGAGATTGATAACAATATTATGAGTCGGTGCGTCATTGTGCAATTCAGTCTCTTTTATTGCCGCCAAGTCACTTGACGCCTCCTCCGTGTGGACTTTCGGGTCTCTCTTGTTGTTCCTGGAATGTCGGCCACGCCCCCTTCTCGTCCTTTTTCTAAAGGGGCTGTCTCTTCGCCCGAATTCCCTTCGTTGCCCTCGGATAAACTGGATTCGGAGTCAGTGGCCCAGAAGTTGTTACGGCCTCTGCGAGGTGTGCGTTTAGGGCGGATCTTTCTTTTGCTCCAATCAAATACGCGGTCTTGATCATAATCTGTTTTGTCACGGATAAATTTGTCCTTTTTACGGTCTTTGACCTCTGCTTGTGTGGCTAATAATTTTTTATTTAATCTCCTCTCAAATCCTGCCATCTGTGATTCTAGGAGCCGTTTCTGAAGCTCCTCCCGTGCTTTAGCTAGCTCCTCTATAACCACCGCATATTCCCGTTGATCACGGGCTAAAACGAGCTCCATGAGCTCCATAGAAAAACGCTGGTGTGCAGCTTTCCACTCCCCTGTGAATTGGGGGTCATCCTCGTATTGGACAATGTCTTTAAACAGACGCAAGCCTCTGGGGACTCGTCCGCTTTCTTTGTATGACTTAAAAGACTCAATCGTCCAAAAAAGTCTTACTTCTTTGTCCGCTAGTTGAAATATTCTGGTTTCCAGATTCTTTGTGCTAATAGCGAGTACATAGTCCTGCTGGTCGCAAATAGCAAAAAATGTATCCGCCCCTTCGCGACCCTGGATAAGACCACATGCAGTGTCCAATGTAGAAGGTGATGCCGAATCAGCGGTTAGGGTGGTATCGGCGTGCTCTGCCATCATGTGTATAGTAGTACAATTTATGCGAGAAGGAGAGAAGAAAGTAAGGCGGCACTGCCTCCACATTAACTACAAGCCTCTCTTATCTGCAATGATAACCCAAATGGATTCTCTAAACTTTCCCTACCTGTCCTGGTTTGGGAGAAAAAACATCCTTATGTCACTGGTAATACCTAGACTCACATACTTGTTGCAAGTGCTTCCCATCGAAATCCCCAAATCCTACTTCTCCTCTCTTAATAAACACATCCGTAAATTTATCTGGCAAGGCAAAAAAACACGTATTTCTTTTGAGACCCTAACTAAATTGAGACCAAACGGAGGAATAGGGCTTCCTGACCCAGAGACATATATGAAAGCCATTCAGCTAGCCAGGGTTGTAGACTGGATTAGAAACCCTCCCCACAAACAGTGGTTGGTTTTGGAGAATGCTTTCCTACCCTCCCCTATCAGGGCCCTCGTTCTGGCCGACAGACCCCCTCCAGCCCTCAGCTCTATACGAAATCCCTTGATTCTGAATACTTTAAAGGTCTGGAGGTGGTTCTCGACCAACTTGGGGCTCTGACTCTCCCTTCTCCTTACATCTCTATAAAAGATGTAGTGGCCCTAGCTCCCAAAGACCTGAGGGATAGCTGCCCCCCTTCCCTTGCAAATCTAGGGCTTGAGGTTTCAAATCTACTCAAAAAAGATGGAGGTATCCTTTCGGATCACGAAATATGTGACCTTTTTAAGGTTACTGTTAAGAACCCCTTTTTATTAAGTTTTATTAGAAAGGAATCGCTCCTTATTGCAAAAAAAAACCTCACCGACCCAGGACCTCCGGTGGTTCGACAAGATGATTGGGGCTTCTCTATACCCCTCTAAGTCCATATCGAATATATATAAGCAGCTCAAATCTCCCCCCTCTTCCGTCAAACCAGCTGCGATTGGGCTCTGGGAAAGCGACTTACAGCGAAAATTCACTTCTTCTGAGATATCCAGTATATTGATCGCTCCGCACAAGATTTCTAGGTGTATTCTTATCCAAGAAAATAGCTATAAAATCTTGATGCGCTGGTACAAAACACCAGACAAGACTTGTCTCTACAATCCCAATCATACTGACATTTGCTGGAGGTGTGGTAAAGAAAAAGGTTCTTACTTTCATATTTGGTGGTCCTGCGACCTAATTAAACCTTGGTGGTCCAACATTGTTAATCTCTGCAACCAGATTTGCCAGACCTCTTTCCCCTGCACCCCGGAGGTTGCGCTGCTTGGCCTGGGTCTGGGAGGATCTAAGTCTCGCAAATCTACCCTATTTTCATTTATGATAGTTGCTGCTAGACTGTTGATCCCTAAATTTTGGCTATCTGCAGACAATCCTAGTCAAGATCACTGGATCAATAGACTCGACCAGATATATAGACTAGAGGAAATCTCCCATTGGGAACAGCGGACCAGACATATCTTTCTCCAGATCTGGACCCCATGGAGGGTATATAGAAAGTTTGCTTAATTACCAGGGGTTGACCTTTGCTCTATTAATTCCAATTGGGTAAGCGACCTACATACTCACATGACCTGAGCAGCCTGTCTTAAAGAGGTTCGCAGGTCATTGTCTTCCGTTCTCGAGATTTTCGCATGAGAGTACGCTTAATTTTAATTCACGACGCTTGCATAGAGATGTATCTTGATTGTTGTTCTACCTATCCCGTAGAGACCTGATTGGTCCTTTTCTTATCTTATGTTTACTTTTGTTTTCATTTTTATGTTTATTTTTATTTGATTTTGGTTCACATTTATGTCTTCTGTTGTTTTATTGTATTGTTTCTATTTTTATAGAGATTGTGCTATCTAGACACCCGGTCTAGTATTGTGGACTTCCTATGATCATTTGTACAATCTCATCAACCGTAATAACGCATATACATGTGTATATGTATATGTGTATGTGTATATGTGTACTATGAAAAACAATAAAAATTGTTAATATAATAAAAAAAATAAAAAAATAAATTAAAAAAAAGAGACTTTGGGTGATGCAAAAAGACAATGACCCAAGGCATACAAGTAAATCAACTAAAGAATAGTTTAAAAATATTTGTGTTTTGGAATGGTCTGAGATGTTGTGGCATGACCCAAAGAGTGCTCTGCATGCAAGATATCCCAAAAATACCAATGATATGAAACACGTTTTAAGGAGAATTGGTCCAAAATTCTACCTCAACATTGTGCAAATGTTATTGGCATATATACTAAACATTTGATGTAGGTGACATAGGTTATTGAATTCAAGTGTTCACTTAGCCTTTCCTCCTTGCACTGTGGGTGTTTACTCAATGGGGGCCATTTATTGAATCTAGCTTGGTTGCCATAGAAACCAATCATATTGATCCTATCATTTTCATCAAGGAGTACAATCTGATTGGTCACTAAGAGCAACTAAGCCAGTTTTCCTTAGCACCAGTTTTGATAAATGGCCCCCAATGTGTTCAATAAAAGACATTAACTGTTCAACTGTTGTGTGTTATTTGTTTAGTTAGATTGTGCTTGTCTACAATTGTTATGTGCATTAAAACCAGATGACATTTTGCAGAAATCCGGTTGGTATTTACAAATGATTCACATTTTCTTGCAACTATAAGGAAGAATTAATGCCACGTTGTGGATTTACTGTATTTTTAATGTTGAATTATTTATCACTGACGTCTAAGAATATTTTCTCACTTCTATTGTTGGTTACAATTACTTCTCCCTACTATTGTGAGTTAAAGATGTAGGAAGCTCCAAATGCTCATTCGTGGTACACTGGTAACATAGTGTGCCTGCACTATTTCCATTGCACTTTACAAAACGTCCATCTTTCTATAATAGCCTAAAGAGCCATCATAATCAATACTTCTCTGTTTCATTGCTTTTCTTGTGGACAGCATGCATAACTGTGCCTATTTATTTATAGATCATAGTTGCTAATGTTGTTAACATTTTGTCTTTCCTATATTTATTCTCAGCTTCTTTCCTCTTTAGTAGATTAAAATTAGCCATGACAACTAAGAAAGGGCCCAAAAAGGCCTGTAGCACATTGAAAAGACATATTCGTACACAGTTTCTTTTAAGGAACTTGGAGACCTGTACTACTCCTCCCCATCCCTGCACAATGACCTCTGCACCAGTCACAGATCATGCCCAGAACACTATCCCATAGAAGTCAATAAGCCATTTACAGTTCTTAGGGTCCTATGTCCATGTGGCTGCTGTAAAGCTTATCTGTGAATGCTTAATAACACATCTCTCATAAACATAGAAAATAAGAATTTCAATTAGAATCTATAATCGGGAAATAAAAACGAAAAAAATGCAAAAAAAAAGAATATTTATCAGTTTTGGATTTAAATTAGTATAAAATATACATTTTATTAAAGCCTCATGCACATGGCAGATATCGTTGGTACAGCACAGAGCGGAACATTTATTAAGACCAGCGTTTTCCATGCTGGTCTTAATTTTCTTTGTACTGCTGGAGAAAGTGGCAAACTTATCTAGAGGCCTGTGCCTCTACATGAGTTTGGAGCTTATACCAGCAGACCATGAGACAGACCTAAATCTGTACCAGCTCCCTTGCTGGCAGAGATTTAAGCCATTTTCCACACGAAAAATTGACGTGGAAAATGATAAATGAGCCCACATCATTCCCCTTTTTTTTGTCACTTCTGAAAAGTGGTGTGAGCATGGAAAAGTCACAGATTATGCCACAATAGGCATATAACTGTTAATAAATCCCCTCCGCCAGAGTCTCTAGGATGTCACAGTTACTTTTCGGTAAAATTCCATAAGAAATTGTTGATGTACTACAGAGGTACAGTGTGTTCCTATAGGCCTCAGCAAATACCATATAATAGCTCTACACTAGAACAAAGCCATAATATGATGATGTGTACAAGCCTTTAAAAATGAAATATTAACTAAGAACTGTATCTATTTTACTCTGTTGCTGGTTTACACAGTACCATTCTATTTAACAAAGGAACATTTTCAAATGCCGCTCCTTTAAGTGTCATCTTGGCTTGTCCCTGTTGCAAAGTTAAGAGAAACTATTAATATAGTAATGTGTAACACAGAGAAATATGATTGTCTTGCAGTATAAATGTACGTGCTGTCTACATTCTTTAGATAAATTGTTATTCTATCTCTATTTAGATTTCATCTCATTGCAGAATTGTCCCCACAGACATGAAAAATGTCATCATCCATTCAATATATCAATGACAAGGCTGTAATTTAACCTGCCATACTTCTTGTTACTATCATGATAGATGACACTTTAGTTTAAAAAAATTGCTAAAGTATCATCCATAGTACAGGTTTGTCCTTCAGTCTGGGAATAAGTTGCACCCAAAGTTTAGAACTCTCAGTATGACAAACAAATATTTTGTATCCTTCCATTCTTTAGACTTGTCACTTTACAGCTTAATCATACATTTAAGACTTTCATAAAAAAAAAAAAAAAAATGTAATCTAATATAGCTGGACCCTAATCATCTGGCACACAAATTGGTTCTTATCATTTTTCCAGAAAAGCTACACTTTTCATTTGTTAAACCCGGCAGCTGTGCAAAATGTACAGGCATGTAAGGAAGTGCGACCAGAGCAAATACATGATATCCATTGAGCTTTGTAAGCTAATCTAAATCAATTGCTGTTATAATTATTTTGTGACAACAACCCTTTCAGTTAATTTGCTTTATTTTTGTTACTTTTGTTATATTAAGAATACCAAAAACTATTCTATACTACTCTTATCTGGTATTAAATTGATTGCTATGTTTTAAGTTGTGTTGAATGCAATAGAAGAATGTTAGAATATTATGGGAGTAAAATGGTAAAACAATCAAATAAAATAACATACTTTTGAAAGCAAATAGTTATAGACAAATAGCAGATATCCATATCAATAAGAGAACTGGACACACACAATACAAGGCCCCTGTGTTGAAACGTTTTCCAAAAGAGGATTGTAAATCATAGGGCACAAACATGTGGCCCACTAGAACCCCTCACAGTTGGTTGTCCACTAGTAATTGTCCAATGGAAATCATTAACCCTTGCCTGAGATCAGTTGTGCATGTTGCACATATAGTAAGTGTAACGGGGTGCCGAAGGCGCACTCGGTCTCCCATCAGCCGCAGACCTGCTGCTTAGCTTTGGGATCGAGGATCTGTGTTTGACCTTGTTCCCAGGGCAGCTTTGCTAGCTGGGAAGCTCCCTGCTCCTAGGTCTGCCTTGAGCGCCGAGCTGATCACTCGGTGCTCGACTGGTCGGTCTGTGGGTCATGTGACGCTGGCCACGTCACATGACCCTCACTCCCCACTATAAATACAGGCAGCCTGCTGGCCACAGGTTGCCTGTTAATTTAGGTTCCTGGCGTTTGTTGGATACCTGTATACTTACCTGATCCTGTTCCCTGACAATCCTTTGCCTGCTCCTCCTGTACTGCGCATCCCTCCTGATATTTTGACCTCGGCTTCCACCTGACTATTCTTTGCGGACTCCTTTGGCACTTCTCAACTCTCCTGGTATTTATGACCTCGGCTTCTCCTGACCATTCTTTGCTTATCCCTCTATACTGCGTTGTCTTCTTGGTTTTGACCCGGTTTGTTCACTATCCATTATTTGTCTTGTCTGTCCTTCCCGCACGTATCCTAAGTTAGGGACTGCCGTCCAGTTATCCCCTGTCATCAGGACTCATGAGGCAAGTAGGCAGGGCCAGGGGTGAGGGTGGAGCGCAGTTGTCACTATCCTCCCCCCTGTGTGTGTGTGTACGTGACCATTACAGTAAGTTCACATCTAGACATTACTATAGTCACTCTATTTCCGGTACATTTCAACTTTAGCAGATGCAATTATTATTTATTTGCAGCTGCAAATCAGATTAACTTGTAATCACTTGCAAACGGGACATAAGCTCCTGATTCCCTGCTGAGAGATGATTTTAGGGGTTGTGGTAATGTGAACAGTGCTGGAAGGTGTGTTGTCCCACTTCAGGTACCTCAGATGGGTGAGACAGATACAATCCAGAGAGTGGCAGTAGTCTCAGCAAAGCATAGTTTGCTGAGACATTTTTGTATACATTTTATGGGCTGGATTTTACCTGGACTTGTGGCTAGGCTTGGTAGAGGGAGTTGCCAGTCCATACCCTTCCAGTTTGGGTTTTCCTTTCTACCTGAGGTGATCGCAGATGATGCCTGCTGTAATCAGGCTTGCATAAAGCGCCTCAGAGTAGGTCAGTCTGAGAAGGGAGAGGGAGAGCAAGACTGTTTTGTGAAGCAGAGGCTATGTGTGTGGTCTCAGTCAGGAGGACTGAGGGGCCACAAGGCTTTGAATAGCCTGAGCTTTGGAGGACCTAGCGACACCTAGAGAACGAGGGTTGCATGCCCAGGGTCTGGAGGACTACTGGGCCACACTCCCCCAAAAGGTACTGGAGTTGCCACAGCCTGGAGGCTGCAGTATTGATGTTGGCTGAGGAAAGCCGCACATAATGTCCATGTGTGAACTGTGCTCTATGAGTGAGGTAGGGACGTATTTTGTTTAGGTAGCGCCTAGACGGGCAGGAGTTTATTTGTGTTTTAAGTGTTGGTGGTGCGGGAACCTCACCCCACCCAGTGATATATAAATGAACTATCCTTTATAAGAAGACTGTCAAAATAAATGCACAGTTTGGACATGAAAATCCATTGTCTGGTGAGATATCTGTGAGTGTGACCCCCTGAAAAGAGACAATCCCTTACAGGATCTAAAAAAAATTACATCTATTGAATTTCACTACTGGATCCTTGGGAGATCATTGTCCTTCTCCTCTATTTTTGAAAAAAACATATACACTCTGCAGAGTGAGTATCTGTATGGGGAGGCTGGGATTCATAGATAATAGTTGTAAAGGTGTATGGGCATCTCTACAGTTTATAGGGGCTTTCTGGGCTTACAAGAAACCTTACAGGAAAAGGTTCCAGTGACATTTTAGAAGTGGCTGATAATATTTCAACGTAACCATTTCCTGACCGCCCAATGTAAATTAAGTTGGTGGCTGGGCATTTAAAATTGTCACCCAATGGGGCGGAACCTGCGCTGAGAGTGGATGGCTGTGTGAAGCGTCGCTCTGCTACTTGATTATCCCTCATAGCCTGATATTATCAGCTTACCAGGCCGAAAATGGTCAAAATCTGTGGACAAAAGAACACAGATCCTTCCGGTCCTGCCAAAGCGGCGATTCAGCCTGGATAAATGGACAAATTTATTAAAAAGGAAGCCACAGCATGCGTGGCAAGAGAACCTAAAATGGCGCCCGGAACACCGAAGTCTGCCGACTGCAAACAGCATGCTTCTACTGGCGCTGAAAGAGATAGGGAAGTTTCCCCTAGCCCAGGCGCCTTACCGGTCTCTAGGAGCTTCCTAAAAGATTCACTTGCTGAAGCTCTCGAACCCCTAAGCTCGGAACTGGCAGCTATTAGGGGTGATATTCGCCATATAGGCAACAGAGTTGAGACTTTGGAGGAAAATCAAACTAAGTTCATCATGCACCAGAAAGAGGTGCCTTCAACTATGGCTGATTACCAGGCGCACATCAACCTACTTTACACAGCTTTAGAAGACCAGGAGAATAGGAGAAGAAATAATCTTCAATTCAGAGGCATCCCTGAATCTATTACTCCCAGTGACATCCCTGAAGCGGTAATACAAATCTGCCTTCACTTGCTGAGTCCTGACACAGCGCATGAAGTCACCATTGAAAGGGCTCACAGGCCATTAAGGCCCAAACCGCAACCAAATGAACCCCCAAGGGACGTTATTTGTAAGTTCCTATACTTCCCAGTTAAGGAAGCAGTCCTTTCAAGCACCAGGAACAACCCGACGCTGTTATGGCAAGGTAACAAAATCTCAATTTTTCAGGACTTAGCACAGTCCACTCTTAAAAAGCGCAGAGCGCTGAAGCCACTTACAGATTGGCTGCGGTCTCATAAGATTTTGTACAGATGGTCTTTTCCCTTTGGCCTCTCCTTCTCCCACGAAGGCCATCACCTATTCATCTCCTCTCCCAAGGACCTGGAAAAGATATATGCTCACCTCAAGATTCAGCCATTACCGATCGAAAAAATTGGGACATGCTTCAGGATACAGTAATCCTCCCCGATCTACCAACTATTGTTCCCTGGGAGCCGCCTCACGCCCCCAAGCCGCAAAGAGGAAGAAGATTGAACACCTCCACCCCGAGGAGACTACCACTTATAGACGAGTGAAGATCTGGATCGTCAATGAGCAGATAATTGTCACGAGGGTATCGAGAACCACGCCTGACTCCGTTATACCCGGGGTCAGGAAGTCGCAGCGGTTGGCTGCACGCTCTATTTAAGATAGGGCTGTTTTCCTTATGGTAGCTTTCTGGGTTTGCTTTGCAAACCCTTTTGGCTCACTCAGGGATCCGTAGCTCCTTCTCCTCAGCTGTTCCTTGTCCAGCACTCCCAAACCTCCTTATATTCCTCTCACACTTCTCTGGTTGCCAGAGATAGAGCTTCCTGCCTGGACATCTATTCTGACCCACTGGAGCTGTGTTACTGCGTTCTCGGATGGTTGTTTCAGAACGCTACCCTCCGGATCCCTGTTGGACCTTTGTGGACTGCTGTGGTCACCCACCTGGGTGTTTGTGTTCGTTTGTATTTGTCTGTCCTCTCCCTGGTGTTTCCCTCTTAGTGCAGTGGTGCGGACTAGCGATCCCACCGGCCCGTTCACTATCTAGGGCTCATTTCAGGGAAAGCCAGGGTTTAGGCACGTGATCGCCGCACGGGTGAGGAACCCATCTAGGGACGTCAGGGCAGTCAGGTGCCAGCCGCAAGGTGAGTTAGGGGTCACCACCTTTCCCTCTCCCTTGGGCAGGGCTTTCCCTGTTTTCCTCCCTGTGTGTGACGCCGGTCATTACAATAATTGTATAACTTTCTACTGACATTATGTCAGTGATCATCTCAATATTATGGTTGAATTATCCACCTATTTACCTTTGATTAGATGTTACATTTCCCCTCTCTGTCTTCTTATCTATCTTGCACTTGAGCGGATCCAGTGAAGAACTATAGGCTAGAGGAAATTGTGCTAACTTCTGTACTATGTTATTTCTTGCAGTTTTTTCCTCATGCTCCCCTTTAATGCACCAATGATGTTCACTGTACCTCTCTTCTCTGTTCCTTATGGATTACAGGAGAGGGTTAATAATCTGCCTTATTGTAATAATACTGTCTGGTATCTGTTGCTCATTTGAGGAATACTCTTAAAGTATCTACCTTACCCCCCAAGAGTTTGCAGAACTCCCTAGCTCTGCTATAATGTTATATATTTGTCACTGTTATGTTCATTTTATGCTTTGCCTTTTATTTTTTACTTTTCCTTTTGTCTTTGTCTTCTAATCAGGTGCATCACTTTGTATGCACAATTTACAATCGTATCTGAGACTTTTGGGACATCCCGTTGCTTCGCTTGAGGAGGCTGAATGTTTCTTATTTTCCTTTGTTCCCTCACCACAAATATCGAGTTTCACCTTATGACTGAATTTGAATATCCAACCCTTCACATTAATTCATGGCTGACCTTTGCATAGCATCCTTCAATGTGAAGGGCTTCAACTCTCCTTCTAAACATAGCCAAATTTTTTCTTACTTGAGGAAGGAAAAGTGTTCGATTATTTTCCTCCAAGAAACCCACTTTAAGTTTGATAAATATCCACACCTCACACACATTATTTTCAGACTGGTACTATTGTGGTTCAGGGTCCTCGGCCTCCAAAGGTGTAAGCATAGGGATCAGGAAACATCTCCCATTCACATATATCCATCATATTCAGGATAATTAGGGGAGATATATGCTGCCTAAGGGATCTCAAGTTTATACTTTTATTAACCTTTACGCCTCCAATGCTGGCCGGGCTGCCAGGTTTTATCATTACTGGAACCATACTGGAACCATACAGAGAGGGATGGTGATTCTGGGTGGAGATCTTAATTTAGCGCTAGAACCAAATATTGATTCCACCTCTAAAAGATCAGCAATATCAACTAAAGTTCTCAGACATCTCAAGAAATTCCTGCACAGCTGGTCGGTTTGTGATGTCTGGAGACTCTTTCATCCAAAGGAGCGAGATTACTCCTTCTTTTCTTGAGTACATGGGTCTTATCACAGACTAGATTACCTATTCATATCAAAGGAACACCTCCAGTTTTGTAGCCTGGCCAGCATTGGTACTATGCACCTATCAGATCACTCCCTGGTTTTCTTGACATTGTCTGCCCCCACTCTGGAACCATGTCCCTTTAGATGGCGCCTAAATGAGCAATTAATCTCTCCAGGTGACCCTCTAATCCAAACACAAAAAGCTTTAGAGGAATACTTTTCTCATTTTATCTCTATGGGAGCTAAAGCCAAGAAAGCCAGAAGAACCCAAATAGACTCTCTATTAGCCAAAATCCAAAAACTTTAATCCCTACATAAACAGTCTCTGTTAGAATCTCACCTTTCAGAATTAACTGAAACACGTGAAGCCTTAAAAAAGATCTTAAACAATGCCTCAGGCAAATATTATCTACAAGCGCAATTTAAGCATTATGCCCATGGTGATAGAGCTTCAAAATTTATGATGCAACGTATAAAACAAAGGAAAGCCCATAATTACATTCATCAGATTAAAACTCCAAGCAGGGGTTTGGCCTACTCCACCGCAGACATTGCGGCCCAATTTAGAGAATTCTATCATTCTCTATACAATCTAAAAGACCCTGAAACAAGATTACAATATCCCTTCCTGCCGCACGAGTCCATAACAAATTTTCTACATTCCTTGTTCCTCCCGACCCTTTCTAAACAACAGGCACAAATATTGCAAGCCCCTTACACATTAGATGAATTAGAAGCCACTATTAAACACCTAATAGTTTTTAGAAGCCCAGGAAATGCCCATGCCTTCCAGCCTCCTACTATCACCCGCTATCCAAAATAATAAGCCCCCATCTACTTGAGGTGTGAAACAGCTCTTTAACTGATACTAACATGTCTACAGATAAGACAAAAGCACATATCTCCCTGATTCATAAAGAGGGGAAAAATAGCTCCTACTGTGCAAATTATCGTCCGATTTCCCTGCTAAATTTAAACTTAATAAATGTAGCTAAGATGTTGGCCACACGTTTATCCGCATTTCTCTCTATTCTGATCCAGAAAGATCAGGTAGGCTTTGTGAGGGGCAGGGAAGGAAAGGACAATACCTCTAGAGTCTTAAATTGCATATTTCACACAAAAATATTAAATGTCTTCTGATCCTTCTCAGCACTGATGCTGAGAAGGCATTTGACAGAGTAGATTAGGATTTCATGAGCAAGGTACTATTCTTATTTGGGATCCCAGTTCATTTCATAAATGCAGTATTTTCCTTATATTCAAATGCATCAGCTTCGGTTATAATTAATAACTCCCTGTCCTCTCCCTTTGCTATTCATAATGGGACCAGACAGGGTTGCCCCCTCTCTCCCCTACTATTCGTACTGGTTATGGAATCCTTGCTACAGGTTATTAGGAGAGAGGGGGGAATTCAAGGGGTCTGGGTAGGAAGATTTGAACACAAGGCCGCAGCCTTCGCTGATGACCTACTTATTATGTTTACAAACCCGGCTTCAGCCCTTCCCTTCATCTACCATATAATTGAACAATTTGGTATTAGTGTTGATCACGAAAATTTTAGTTTCAAATTTTTATCGCAAATATAGGTACTTTGAAAATTTGTGAATAATTCAAATATAGTGATATATTCGTAATTTCGAATATTCGATTTTTTTTAAAAATCAGTACACATGATCCCTCCCTGCTTCTAGCTTGTGGGCCAATGAGAAGGCTGCAGTATATTTGACTTTAGGAGTAGTGTTTGAGAATTTTCGTAATGCAAATTTTTTAACTTACAACTATTAGACAAAGAAGATTATAGCACTATATTAGCTATTATTGCTATATTGCTATAACTTTGTTTTTACAAATATTCATAATATTCTAAAACAAGAATATATAGCAATTTTGTGAATATTTGAAAAAAAAATATAGAGCAATTTAGCTAATATAGTGCTATAATCTTCTTTGTCTAATAGTTGTAATTTTTTTTCTCATCTGAAGTTCAGATTGAAAAAAAATTGCAACTATAAAAAAAAATATAGCACGATATTAGCTAATTTGCTCTATATTCGTTTTTTTCGAATATTCGCTATATTGCTATATATTCTTGTTTTAGAATATTACGAATATTCGAAAAAACGAAGTTATAGCAGTATAGCGAATATTCAGAAAAAAAACTAATATAGAGACATTTAGCTAATATAGTGCTATAATCTTTTTTTTATAGTTGTATTTTTTTTTCCAATCTAAACTTTAGATGAGAAAAAAATTACAACTATTAGACAAAGAGGATTATAGCACTATATTAGCAAAATTGCTCTATATTCATTTTTTTTCGAATATTCGCTATATTGCTATATATTCTTGTTTTAGAATATTACGAATATTCGAAAAACAAAGTTATAGCAATATAGCGAATATTCTGAAAAAAAAAAACGAATATAGAGAAATTTTGCTAATATAGTGCTATACAGGGGCGTAACTAGAAGTGACTGGGCCCCACAGCAAATATTTGTAAGGGCCCCCCCAGCGCGCTTCGCATCTCCCTCCTCCTGTGTAAACCCCACTCCTTTGGCACAGTGTAGCGGTATACTGTATATTGTGGGGCACAGTGTAGCGGTATACTGTATATTGTGGGGCACAGTGTAGAGGTGTATATTGTGGGGCACAGTGTAGAGGCATACTGTATATTGTGGGGCACAGTGTAGAGGCATACTGTATATTGTGGGGCACAGTGTAGAGGTATACTGTATATTGTGGGGCACAGTGTAGAGGTATACTGTATATTGTGGGGCACAGTGTAGGGGTATACTGTATATTGTGGGGCACAGTGTAGAGGTATACTGTATATTGTGGGGCACAGTGTAGAGGTATACTGTATATTGTGGGGCACAGTGTAGCAGTATACTGTACATTGTGGGGCACAATATAGAGGTATACTGTACATTGTGGGGCACGGTGTATGCTATGTGTGTATAACATAAACATATTTCATATGAACACTTACAGTAACTTGGCTTAGCCCTTGGGGATCTCGGACGCCACTTCCACACTTTGGCCGGGGGCTCGGCGGAGCTGATGTTGTGTTTTATCCTAATGAGAAAGATTTTATAATAAGGATTTGGAGAAGGGGCAGAGGGATAGCAGAGCAGGGAGAGGCTGGTGCTGCTACTAGGGGGCTCATACCAAGGGGGAGTAATAAAGCCCACCATAATGCCCACCCAGTAGAAATAATTGTCCTTATAATGTGACAGTGCAAAAATACCCCCTTGTAATGCCCCCAGTTGAGCTAATGTCCCCATAGTGTCCCCATAATGTGCCAGTATAAAATACCCCTATATAGTGCCCCCAGTAAATTCCCCCATAGTGCTCCTCTCCCCCCTTCCTGCTAGTGCCCCCCATAATGTACCAGTATAAAATGCCCCATATATAGTGCCCCGGTAGATGCCCCTCAGTGTCTGGCCTCTGATAGGCTGCCGGCCTAGTGTCCCCCATAATGCCCCCCAATAATGTGCCAGTAAGTGTCCCCATAGATGCCCCCCCATCATGTGCCAGTATCAAGTGCCTCTCCCCCCCCACATGTCCCAGTATCATAGTGCCATCTCCCCACATGTGCCAGTATCAAGTGCCTCTCTCCTTCCCACCCCCCATGTGCCAGTATCATAGTGCCAAACCCCCCCATGTGCCAGTATCAAGTGCCTCTCTCTCCCCCCCCATGTCCCATTATCATAGTGCCATCTCCCCCCAAAAAAGTGCCAGTATTAAGTGCCTCTCCCCCCCATGTGCCAGTATCATAGTGCCAACCCCCCCCACACATGCCAGTATCAAGTGCCTCTCCCCCCCCCATGTCCCAGTATCATAGTGCCAACTGCCATCTCCCCCCCCCAAAAAAAAGTGCCAATCTCAAGTGCTTCTATCCCTCCCCCTCCCCATGTGCCAGTATCAGGTTCCTCTCCCCCCCCCATGTGCCAGTATCAAGTGCCAACCCCCCCTCTCCCCTCCAGGTGCCAGTATCAGGTGCCTCTCCCCCCCCATGTCCCAGTATCATAGTGTCATCTCCCCCCCCCCACAAAAAAAGTGCCAGTATCAAGTGCCTCTCTCCCCCCCCACCCCATATGCCAGTATCAGGTGCCAACCCCTCTCCCCCCCATGTGCCAGTATGAGGTGCCTCTTCCCCCCCAGGTGCCAGTATCAGGTGCCAACCCCCCCCCCATATGCCAGTATCAGGTGCCACTCTCCCTCCCCCCCTATGCCAGTATCAGGTGCCACTCTCCCCCCCTATGCCAGTATCAGGTGCCACTCTCCCCCCCCATATGCCAGTATCAGGTGCCACTCTCCCCTCCCATGCCAGTATCAGGTGCCACTCTCCCTCCCCCCCTATGCCAGTATCAGGTGCCAACCCCTCTCCCCCCCATGTGCCAGTATCAGGTGCCTCTTCCCCCCCATGTGCCAGTATCAGGTGCCAACCCCCCTCCCCCCCAGGTGCCAGTATCAAGTGCCAACCCCCCTCCCCCCATGTGCCAGTATCAGGTGCCACTCTCCCCCCCATATGCCAGTATCAGGTGCCACTCTCCCTCCCCCCATGCCAGTATCTGGTGCCACTCCCCTCCCCCCCCATGCCAGTATCAGGTGCCAACCCCTCTCCCCCCCATGTGCCAGTATCAGATGCCTCTTCCCCCCCATGTGCCAGTATCAGGTGCCAACCCCCCCCCCCATGTGCCAGTATCAGGTGCCTCCCGCTCCCCCATGGCAGTAACAGTCGGGTATTAAAAATAATAATAATAAACACTTCTACTTACCTCCATGTCAGCGATGCGATGCAGCCTCTTCCTGTGTCCCGCCTTGTATGTCCTTATATGGAGTCAGTGCTATGTATACTGTATATTGTGGGGCACAGTGTAGCAGTATACTGTACATTGTGGGGCACAATATAGAGGTATACTGTACATTGTGGGGCACGGTGTATGCTATGTGTGTATAACATAAACATATTTCATATGAACACTTACAGTAACTTGGCTTAGCCCTTGGGGATCTCGGACGCCACTTCCACACTTTGGCCGGGGGCTCGGCGGAGCTGATGTTGTGTTTTATCCTAATGAGAAAGATTTTATAATAAGGATTTGGAGAAGGGGCAGAGGGATAGCAGAGCAGGGAGAGGCTGGTGCTGCTACTAGGGGGCTCATACCAAGGGGGAGTAATAAAGCCCACCATAATGCCCACCCAGTAGAAATAATTGTCCTTATAATGTGACAGTGCAAAAATACCCCCTTGTAATGCCCCCAGTTGAGCTAATGTCCCCATAGTGTCCCCATAATGTGCCAGTATAAAATACCCCTATATAGTGCCCCCAGTAAATTCCCCCATAGTGCTCCTCTCCCCCCTTCCTGCTAGTGCCCCCCATAATGTACCAGTATAAAATGCCCCATATATAGTGCCCCAGTAGATGCCCCTCAGTGTCTGGCCTCTGATAGGCTGCCGGCCTAGTGTCCCCCATAATGCCCCCCAATAATGTGCCAGTAAGTGTCCCCATAGATGCCCCCCCATCATGTGCCAGTATCAAGTGCCTCTCCCCCCCCACATGTCCCAGTATCATAGTGCCATCTCCCCACATGTGCCAGTATCAAGTGCCTCTCTCCTTCCCACCCCCCATGTGCCAGTATCATAGTGCCAAACCCCCCCATGTGCCAGTATCAAGTGCCTCTCTCTCCCCCCCATGTCCCATTATCATAGTGCCATCTCCCCCCCAAAAAAGTGCCAGTATCAAGTGCCTCTCCCCCCCCCATGTCCCAGTATCATAGTGCCAACTGCCATCCCCCCCCCCCAAAAAAAGTGCCAATATCAAGTGCTTCTATCCCTCCCCCTCCCCATGTGCCAGTATCAGGTTCCTCTCTCCCCCCCCCCATGTGCCAGTATCAAGTGCCAACCCCCCCTCTCCCCTCCAGGTGCCAGTATCAGGTGCCTCTCCCCCCCCCATGTCCCAGTATCATAGTGCCATCTCCCCCCCCACAAAAAAAGTGCCAGTATCAAGTGCCTCTCTCCCCCCCCCACCCCATATGCCAGTATCAGGTGCCAACCCCTCTCCCCCCATGTGCCAGTATGAGGTGCCTCTTCCCCCCCAGGTGCCAGTATCAGGTGCCAACCCCCCCCATATGCCAGTATCAGGTGCCACTCTCCCTCCCCCCCTATGCCAGTATCAGGTGCCACTCTCCCCCCCTATGCCAGTATCAGGTGCCACTCTCCCCCCCCCCATATGCCAGTATCAGGTGCCACTCTCCCCCCCCATATGCCAGTATCAGGTGCCACTCTCCCCTCCCATGCCAGTATCAGGTGCCACTCTCCCTCCCCCCCTATGCCAGTATCAGGTGCCAACCCCTCTCCCCCCCATGTGCCAGTATCAGGTGCCTCTTCCCCCCCATGTGCCAGTATCAGGTGCCAACCCCCCTCCCCCCCAGGTGCCAGTATCAAGTGCCAACCCCCCTCCCCCCATGTGCCAGTATCAGGTGCCACTCTCCCCCCCATATGCCAGTATCAGGTGCCACTCTCCCTCCCCCCCATGCCAGTATCAGGTGCCACTCCCCTCCCCCCCATGCCAGTATCAGGTGCCAACCCCTCTCCCCCCCCATGTGCCAGTATCAGATGCCTCTTCCCCCCCATGTGCCAGTATCAGGTGCCAACACCCCTCCCCCCCTCCCCCCCAGGTGCCAGTATCAGGTGCCAACCCCCCTCCCCCCATGTGCCAGTATCAGGTGCCTCCCGCTCCCCCATGGCAGTAACAGTCGGGTATTAAAAATAATAATAATAAACACTTCTACTTACCTCCATGTCAGCGATGCGATGCAGCCTCTTCCTGTGTCCCGCCTTGTATGTCCTTATATGGAGTCAGTGCTTGTATTTCAGAAAAAGCTTCTGCTGGGATTCGAACCCACGACTTTCTGCTTCAGAGGCAAAGCAGCTAACCACTAGACCAGACCAGCTGCCTTGCTCCTCACTGAAAAAAATATGAGACTTCTACTGTTATAGCTGGCTCACATCTATACACATGACTGCTGCTCATATATAGAGATATAGCAGAGCTGAATGTGCTGAGACAGCTGTCATATACAGATATAGCAGTATCTCAGATATATCTCTATATGACAGCTGTTCCAGCACACTCAGCTCTGCTATATCTCTATATGATAGCTGCCCCAGCAAACCCAGCTCTGCTACATCTATGCATATGACAGCTGCTCAAACACACCCAACACTGCTATATCTCTATATGACAGCTGTCCCAGCACACTCAGCTCTGCTATATCTCTATATATGACAGCTGCTCCAGCACACCCAGCTCTGCTACATCTATATATCTCTAAGTATTGCTATACAGTAGATAGAGATATAGCAGAGCTGAGTGTGCTGGGGCAGCTGTCATGTGTATAGATGTAGCAGAGCTGGCTGTGTTTCGGCAGCTGTCATGTGTATAGATGTAGTAGAGCTGGGTTTGCTGGGGCAGTTGTCATATATAGAGATATAGTAGAGCTGAGTGTGCTGGTGCAGCTGTCATGTGTATAGATGTAGCAGAGCTGGCTGTGTTTAGGCAGCTGTCATGTGTATAGATGTAGTAGAGCTGGGTTGCTGGGGCAGCTGTCATATATAGAGATATAGCAGGCTGATTGTGTTGGGGGCAGCTGTCATGTGTATAGATGTAGCAGAGCTGGCTGTGTTTCGGCAGCTGTCATGTGTATAGATGTAGCAGAGCTGACTGTGTTTTGGCAGCTGTCATGTGTATAGATGTAGTAGAGCTGGGTTTGCTGGGGCAGCTGTCATATATAGAGATATAGCAGAGCTGAGTGTGCAGGGACAGCTGTCATATAGAGATATAGCAGTGCTAGGTGTGTTTGGGCAGCTGTCATGTGTATAGATGTACAATTAGCCAGCTATAACAGTAGAAGTCTCATATTTTTTCGATGAGTTGTAATGCAGCCTTTATGGCTGTGAGGGTAAATGCTTTGCCACTGATACACTGCTAGATTGGAGGTTGTGGGTTCGAATCCCAGACCAGGACAGGAGACTTTAGCAGACAGTAAAATTAGATCACACAGCTCCTGTGAAGGGGCCCTGAACACGATATTTAACTAACTTGAAAATAAAACTGACACACACGCTGCCGAGACGCCGGGCCGCGAAGCAGCTGCTTCCCCGGTAGTTACGCCACTAGTGCTATAATCTTTTTTTTTTTTATAGTTGTCATTTTTTTCCAATCTGAACTTCAGATCAGAAAAAAATTACAACTATTAGACAAAGAAGATATATTATCAAAATTGCTCTATATTAGTTTTTTTTTCGAATATTCGCTATATATTCTTGTTTTAGGATATTACGAATATTCGAAAAAACAAAGTTATAACAATATAGCGAATATAAAAAAAAACGAATATAGAGCAATTTAGCTAATATAGTGCTATAATCTTCTTTGTCTAATAGTTGTAAGTTGAAAAATTCGCAATAAAAATTTTGTATTGCGAAAATTTGCATTGCGAAAATTTGCATATTACACAATCATTACCTTGCCGATTTTTCGAGTAAAAAAAAAATTGCACAATATAACGAATATTCAAATTTGCAAATATTTGACGAATATGCTACAAAATATTCGCAAAATATCGCAAATTCGAATATGACCCTTGCCGCTCATCACTATTCGGTACCCTTTCAAATTTTAAAATTAATACAAACAAAACCCATGCTCTTAATATTGGCTTTCCCTCATCAACGATACAAGAACTTAAGTCTAATTCCTCTTTTAACTGGGATACCCCACATATTACGTATTTGGGAATTAAAATAGGTCCCGACCCTGACTCATTGTTTCACCTTAACTATATTTCACTGCTAAATTCAACTTCAAAGATCAACTTTCCTCACTTAACAATCTTATGTTGTCCTGGTTTGGAATGAAAAATATAGTAACCTCACTTATAGTTCCCAGATTGACCTACCTCCAGCAAGTTCTACCAATTCCGGTGCCTAAGTCATTTTACAAAACAACAAACCAAATGATCAGATCCTTTATCTGGGCAGGGAAAAAAGCTTGTATAGCGTTCACCACCCTAAACAAGCCCAAACCTCATGGTGGGATAGGGATGCCCAATCCCGAGCTATACAATAACACAGTTGTTCTGGCTAGGCTGACGGGTTGGATTAGGGGAGCATTGGATGAACCTTGGGTTGACCTTGAGCAATCACAATATGTCATCCCTTTCAGAGGACTTCTAATGGGAATTGGAATTCCTACAAACATAGTCAAATCCTGTAATCCCATAATCAAATCCACCCTGAAAGCTTGGGAATGGTTCCAATCCTCTACATACACCTTTCCGTTACCTTCCCCTTTAATTCAGATCAGAGATATTTTAGGACTTGCACCTAAAGCTTTATCAAATAGCCTTCCTCCATCTATAAGACACTCACCTCACTTAGTAGTGTCTATCATTGATGATTGTGGGAAATTATTGGAACCGGTATCCTTTTCCGAGCTCTTCCCAGAGTGTAAATTCCCTCCCCTTTAATTTCCTTTTTACATTCCTTTATCTTTAGACATATTACAAAAAGTTCCTTAATGCTCCCGCTTACCTGGTTTGAAAACCTATTATCAAGGCCCGACTCGCAACCCGATCTCTGATATATAATTGATCTCTCTGATATATAAGTGATCTCTCTGATATATAAAAATTTAACCTCTTAAGGACCAGGCTCATTTTCACCTTAAGGACCAGGCCATTTTTTGCAAATCTGACCAGTGTCACTTTAAGTGCTGATAACTTTAAAACGCTTTTACTTATACAGGCCATTCTGAGATTGTTTTTTCGTCACATATTGTACTTCATGACACTGGTAAAATAAAGTCAAAAAAATTAATTTTCTTGCATAATAAAATACCTAATTTACCAAAAATTTGGAAAAATTATCAAATTTCAAAGTTTCAGTTTCTCTACTTCTGTAATACATAGTAATACCCCCAAAAATTGTGATGACTTAACATTCCCCATATGTCTACTTCATGTTTGAATTATTTTGGGAATGATATTTTATTTTTTGGGGATGTTACAAGGCTTAGAAGTTTAGAAGCAAATCTTGAAATATTTCAGAAATTTACAAAAACCCAATTTTTAGGGACCACTACAGCTCTGAAGTCACTTTGCGAGGCTTACATAATAGAAACCGCCCAAAAATGACCCCATTCTATAAACTACACCCCTCAAGGTATTCAAAACTGATTTTACAAACTCCGTTAACCCTTTAGGTGTTGCACAAGAGTTATTGGCAAATGGGGATGAAATTTGAGAATTTCATTTTTTTGCCTAATTTTCCATTTTAACCCATTTTTTCCACTAACAAAGCAAGGGTTAACAGCCAAACAAGACTGTATCTTTATTGCGCTGACTCTGCCGTTTACAGAAACACCCCATATGTGGCCGTAAACTACTGTACGGCCACACAGCGGGGCGTAGAGTGAAAGGTGCACCGGATGGTTTTTGGAAGCCAGATTTTGCTGGACAGTTTTTTTGACACCATGTCCCATTTGAAGCCCCCTGATGCACCCCTAGAGTAGAAACTCCATAAAAGTGACCCCATCTAAGAAACTACACCCCTCAAGGTATTCAAAACTGATTTTACAAACTTCGTTAACCCTTTAAGTGTTGCACAAGAGTTATTGGCAAATGGGGATGAAATTTGAGAATTTCATTTTTTTGCCTAATTTTCCATTTTAACCCATTTTTTCCACTAACAAAGCAAGGGTTAACAGCCAAACAAGACTGTATCTTTATTGCCCTGACTCTGCCGTTTACAGAAACACCCCATATGTGGCCGTAAACTACTGTACGGCCACACAGCGGGGCGTAGAGTGAAAGGTACGCCGTATGGTTTTTGGAAGCCAGATTTTGCTGGACAGTTTTTTTGACACCATGTCCCATTTGAAGCCCCCTGATGCACCCCTAGAGTAGAAACTCCATAAAAGTGACCCCATCTAAGAAACTACACCCCTCAAGGTATTCAAAACTGATTTTACAAACTTTGTTAACCCTTTAGATGTTGCACAAGATTTAATGGAAAATAGAGATACAATTTCAAAATTTCACTTTTTTGGCAGATTTTCCATTTTAATATTTTTTTTCCAGTTACAAAGCAAGGGTTAACAGCCAAACAAAACTCATTATTTATGGCCCTGATTCTGTAGTTTACAGAAACACCTCATATGTGGTTGTAGACCGCTGTACGGGCACACGGCAGGGCGCAGAAGGAAAGGAATGCCATACGGTTTTTGGAAGGCAGATTTTGCTGGACTGGTTTTTTGGACACCATGTCCCATTTGAAGCCCCCCTGATGCACCCCTAGAGTAGAAACTCCCAAAAAGTGACCCCATTTTAGAAAGTACGGAATAGGGTGGCAGTATTGTTGGTACTAGTTCAGGGTAGATATGATTTTTGGTTGCTCTATATTACACTTTTTGTGCGGCAAGGTAACAAGAGTGATTGCTCGCTGTGTTTTGCCACAGAGTGAGTGCTCGCTCTTTTATTCTACTAGTTCTTCTTACATTGAGGTGAGGCGTCCTCAATTTTAGCTTGCAGCACCGCATCATTCATTAACAGCAGTGAGCAACGACATTTTGTTAAGGTAACAAGAAATAGCTTCTATTTGGCACCTTTTTTGTTATTTACAACATTCATCTGACAGGTTAGATCACGTGGTAATTTTATAGAGCAGGTTGTCACGGACGCAGCGATACCTAATATGTATACAATTTTTTTTATTTATGTAAGTTTTATACAATAACTTCATTTTTAAAACCAAAAAATTGTTTAGTGTCTCCATAGTCTGAGAGCCATAGTTTTTTCAGTTTTTGGGCGATTATCTTGAGTAGGGTCTAATTTTTTGCGGGATGAGATGACAGTTTGATTGGCACTATTTTGGGGTGCATATGACTTTTTGATCGCTTGCTATTACACTTTTTGTGACGTAAGATGGCAAAAAATTGCTTTTTTTGCCCAATTTTTTTTTTTTTTTTTTTTTTACGGTGGTCACCTGAGGGGTTAGGTCATGTGATATTTATATAGAGCCGGTCGATACGGACGCGGCAATACCTAATATGTATACTTTATTTTTATTTATGTAGGTTTTACACAATGATTTTATTTTTGAAACAAAAAAAATGATGTTTTAGTGTTTCCATAGTCTAAGAGCCATAGTTTTTTCAGTTTTTGGGCGATTATCTTGATTAGGGTCTCATTTTTTGCGGGATGAGATGACGGTTTGATTGGTACTATTTTGGCGTACATGCGACTTTTTTGATCACTTTTATTACCTTTTTTGGGAAGTAAGGTGGGAAAAAATTTCAATTTTCTCATAGTTTTTATTTTTTTATTTTTATGGCGTTCACTGTGTGGGGAAAGTAACATGACCGTTTTATAGATCAGGTCGTTACGGACGCGGCGATACCTAATATGTGTAGTTTATTTTTATTTTTTTATTCAGTGATAAATGTTTTTTTTTTTTATCTTAACTTTTTTCACTTATTTTTTTTATTTTTTGACCCAGACCCACTTGGTTCTTGAAGATCCAGTGGGTCTGATGTCTGTAAAATACAGTACAGAACCTATATAGGTTTCTGTACTGTATTTTACTTACACTGAACAGATCTATGCTTTCAGCATAGATCTGTTCAGCACCATGGACAGCAGGACGCCTGAGCAGGCGTCCTGTTGTCATGGGAACCTTCCCCGTCTGCCACAACTTCGCAGGCGGGGAAGGGTGAGGACGGGGCTTCGGGGGGCTGTCTGGGGGCTCTCTCCCTCTCCCATCGGGGGGCTGCAAAGGCACAGCAGCCCCCCGATCGGAGAGGGAGGGAGCTCCCTTTTACTGTTAACCTTTTCCATACAGCGGTCCGTACGGACCGCTGTATGGAAAGGGTTAAACGGCTGACATCGCATCAACGATGTCAGCCGTTTATACCAGGGTGCCAGCAATGTGCTGGCACCCTGGTATACCCACTGTACACCAACGATTACGCAATGGGAGGCGGGCGGGGGATCGCGATCCCGCCTGCCGTACCGCCCGCCTCCCGCAACGCCCCCACCGCCTGCGACACCCCCCCTGCACCACCCGCCGCCATCAAATCATGCAGGGGTGCAGGATGATTTCAGCCGGCATCCTGTTCAAATTAACCCCTGCGGCGCCGGAATGCCGATTTTAAAGTCAGGACGTACCGGTACGTCCTTGGTCCTTAAGGACTCGGGAAATAGGGCGTACCGGTACGTCCTATGTCCTTAAGGGGTTAAATACCCCTGTTCTCATGCCAAAACCTGCGTTTATTGGTTCATGGGAGAAAGATCTTGAAACCTCCTTTACCCAGGCAACAACTTCAAGGATCCTTCTGAGACCTCATAAGGCGTTGAGATGTGTTTGAATACAGGAGAATGCCTACAAGATTCTAACAAGATGGTATAAAACCCGATACATAACCTGTAAATTCAACACAGATCGTTCAGACAAGTGTTGGAGGTGCAATAGTGATATAGGCTCATTCTTCCATATCTGGTGGACATGCCCTAGAATCAAAACATGGTGGTCAGACATATTTGAAAAATGTAACCAGATATGTCACTGTACCATCCCAATGTCTCCTCAATAAGCACTTTTAGGGACATACACGCCCGTTTCTAAGGAAATTATTCCCCCCCTATTCAACCACCTTCTAGATGCAGCCCGTCTCTTGATTCCTCGTTATCTGATGATTATCCACCCATTCTTCAATGGATTGCTAGAATTGACCAATTATATAGGTTCGAGGAATTAGCATCATGGGAAAATAATAGAATAATTGCATTCAGGAAATATTGGCTACCTTGGTCTTCTTTGAGGAACTATGATTGATCCAATACTATAACTACTACCCTTCTCCATGCATCTTTCCTTTATAAGAGTCTAACTTTTTAGCCACGTCTCATTAAGATTATCTGCATTCTATGATTATTTTTACCATGTTTCTAAGTGATGGATAGGGTTGTTATTACACCTTTGAGGCACACACTAGTAATTCACTCAACAAAGCATTTTCTTTACATTATAAGGTTGCCATGTACCTGATATTGTTGTAATTATACTTTATCTTGATTATTAACCGAATTTTCTGTAAAATCAAAATTTCTTCAATGAAAAATGAAAAAAAAGAAAAAAAAAAATTGTCACCCAATGGCACGTGCAGCGGGTGCCATAGCTGCTGAGTATCTACTTTTTTAAATTGTCCGCGACTGGCATTACCTTTTAACCCTTCTAATGCCATGGTCAAATATGACCATGGTATCTTGATGCCCGAAAACCCGGAAGCACGCAATCCCACAGCGGGGTCGGGGAAGGGATGGGTGGAAGAATTGGGAGCGGAGCATACTGTATATGCGGCAGCCTTTGCTGCATATAGCAACATAGTAAAATTCTCATTGACTCTAATACTAATGCATTGGAGTCTATGAGACAAGCAATCTGATAATTAGTTGTTACAGTTCCCTATGGACTATTATACTTTAAAAAAGGACTATAAAACAATAAAAAAGTTTAAACATTTTTTAAAATCTCCAAAATGTTAATAAAAAGATGTAAACGATAGAAAAAATATACATCAGGGACATTGCTGCGTGCAAGAACCCATACTATTAAAATATAAAAATATTATATGGAAACCAGGGAAACGGAAAATAAGAGTCAAAATGGCCAATTTGCCGTTTTTCTGATAGCTTCACCTCCCACAATTTTTTTTTATAAAAAGTGATCAAAAAGACATATACACCCCAAAATTGTATAATTGAAAAGTACAAATCGCTCCACAAAAATAAAAGCAGCCCTCACACAGCTCCATACACATAACTACAAAAAAGGTAAAGGGGCCAGAATATGACGATGAAAAAAATATGACAAAAATAAATAAATTTTCAAGTATTAAAACAGAGGAAAAAACTATACATATGTGGTATCACAGTAATTGTACTAGACTGACCTGGAGAATAAAAGTAACAGATCAGTTTGCGGCATAGGAAATTGTTTATAAAAAAAAGAAAAATCTGAAAACTGGCAGCATAGTGTGTTTTCATCTCATTTAGAATTTTTTCCACTTCCCACTGTATTTTATGCAACCATATGGTGCCATTATAAAATGCATCTTGTCCTGCAAAAAACAATCCCTCATACAGCTATGTGAATGAAAAAACAAAAAAGTTATGGCTTTGGCAGGGCAGGGAGTAAAAAAAAAGAAAACATAATAAAAATGTATCATTTCCCAGTCATTAAACATGTCTGTTTTCGTAACTATTTCCACTGACCTTGTAATAACGATTCTGGAGGATTTATTCCTATGAACCTATGTTATGTCATTTCTCTATTATTCCTACTTGAAGATTATGAATGAATTGCAGACAGTCTGCAATAAAGTCCAAATGGGTCATACCAGTTGCAGGTGTGTCCCTGTACCTCCTGACACTGGCAACACAGAGTGGATAGTGTCAGATTGTATAGGGACACACTCCTAATTGGCAACTCCCGAGGAATGGCACAACATAGAGTCATAAGAATAGATGCTCCAGAGTTTTTATTACATGGGGGAGTTAACAGGTCAGGAGAGTTTACAGGCCAGTTTAAACATGCAAACCTCTTTAACCCTTTCCCAACTGCCGCTGTTTAGCAGGGGCCATAGCTGCCAGGTTTCCGCTGTTTTAACCCCTTAACCCCTTAAGGACACAGCCTTTTTACACCTTAGGACCAGGCCATTTTTTGCAAATCTGACCAGTGTCACTTTAAGTGCTGATAACTTTAAAACGCTTTGACTTATCCAGGCTGTTCTGAGATTGTTTTTTCGTCACATATTGTACTTCATGACACTGGTGAAATTAAGTCAAAAAAATATTTTTTTTTGCACCAAAAAATACCTAATTTAACAAATTTTTGGAAAAATTAGCAAATTTCAAAGTTTCAGTTTCTCTACTTCTGTAATACATAGTAATACCCCCAAAAATTGTGATGACTTTACATTCCCCATATGTCTACTTTATGTTTGAATTGTTTTGGGAATGATATTTTATTTTTTGGGGATGTTATAAGGCTTAGAAGTTTAGAAGCAAATCTTGAAATTTTTCAGCAATTTACAAAAACGACATTTTTAGGGACCAGTTCAGGTCTGAAGTCACTTTGCGAGGCTTACATAATAGAAACCACCCAAAAATGACCCCATCTAAGAAACTACACCCCTCAAGGTATTCAAAACTGATTTTACATACGTTGTTAACCCTTTAGGTGTTGCACAAGAGTTATTGGCAAATGGGGATGAAATTTGAGAATTTCTTTTTTTTGTCAAATTTTTTATTTTAACCCATTTTTTCCACTAACAAAGCAAGGGTTAACAGCCAAACAAGACTGTATCTTTATTGCCCTGACTCTGCCGTTTATAGAAACACCCAATATGTGGCCGTAAACTACTGTACGGCCACACAGCGGGGCGTAGAGGGAAAGGTGCGCCGTTTGGTTTTTGGAGGGCTGATTTTTATGGACTGGTTTATTTACACCATGTCCCATTTGAAGACCCCTGATGCACCCCTAGAGTAGAAACTCCTTAAAAGTGACCCCATCTAAGAAACTACACCCCTCAAGGTATTCAAAACTGATTTTACATTCGTCGTTAACCCTTTAGGTGTTGCGCAAGAGTTATTGGCAAATGGGGATGAAATTTGCAAATTTCATTTTTTTGTCTAATTTTCCATTTTAACCCATTTTTTCCACTAACAAATCAAGGGTTAACAGCCAAACAAGACTGTATCTTTATTGCCCTGACTCTGCCGTTTACAGAAACACCCAATATGTGGCCGTAAACTACTGTACGGCCACACAGCGGGGCGTAGAGGGAAAGGTGCGCCGTTTGGTTTTTGGCGGGCTGATTTTTATGGACTGGTTTATTTACACCATGTCCCATTTGAAGACCCCTGATGCACCCCTAGAGTAGAAACTCCCTAAAAGTAACCCCATCTAAGAAACTACACCCCTCAAGGTATTCAAAACTGATTTTACATACGTCGTTAACCCTTTAGGTGTTGCGCAAGAGTTATTGGCAAATGGGGATGAAATTAGCAAATTTCATTTTTTTGTCTAATTTTCCATTTTAACCCATTTTTTCCACTAACAAATCAAGGGTTAACAGCCAAACAAGACTGTATCTTTATTGCCCTGACTCTGCCGTTTACAGAAACACCCAATATGTGGCCGTAAACTACTGTACGGCCACACAGCGGGGCGTAGAGGGAAAGGTGCGCCGTTTGGTTTTTGGAGGGCTGATTTTTATGGACTGGTTTATTTACACCATGTCCCATTTGAAGCCCCCTGATGCACCCCTAGAGTAGAAACTCCCTAAAAGTGACCCCATTTTGGAAACTACGGGATAAGGTGGCATTTTTTTGGGGACTATTTTTAGGGTAAATATGATTTTTGGTTGCTCTATATTACATTTTTGTGACGCAAGGTTACCAAAAATTGAAATTCTGAAATTTCATCTCCATTTGCCATTAACTGTTGAGGAACACCTAAAGGGTTAATGAAGTTTGTATAATCAGTTTTGAATACCTTGAGGGGTGTAGTTTCTTAGATGGGGTCAGTTTTGGGGAGTTTTTACTCTAGGGTACATCAGGGGGGCTTCAAAAGGGACATGGTGTCAATAAAAAAGGCCATCAAAATCGGCCTTCCAGAAACCATGTCGGTCCTTTCCTTTTGCGGCCTCCCTTTTACTGATACAGCAGTTTACGACCACAAATGTGGTGTTTCTGTGAACTGCAGTATCAGGGTAATAAATATTAAGTTTTGTTTGGTTGTTAACCCTTGTTTTATTACCGGAAAAAACTGATTGAAATGGAAAAGTGCCAAAAATAGCGGTTTTGGCACTGTTTTTTTTTTTTTTTTTTTACTGTGTTAATCTGGGGGGTTAGGTAATGGGATATTTTTATAGAGGAGATTTTTACGGACGCGGCAATACCTAATAAGTCTACTTTTTTTTTTACAATTATTTAGGTTTTTGACTATATTATCTTTTTTGATACAAATCT
Source organism: Bufo gargarizans (assembly GCF_014858855.1). Taxonomy (NCBI): domain Eukaryota; kingdom Metazoa; phylum Chordata; class Amphibia; order Anura; family Bufonidae; genus Bufo; species Bufo gargarizans. Next base: position 161,592,209 of record NC_058083.1, read on the forward strand.
TTTTTTGGGTATCTCTAAAGTCTAAGGGTCATTTTTTTTTTTTTTTATCCAATTATCTCATGTGGGGACTCATTTTTTGCGGGATGAGCGGACGGTTTTATTGGCACTATTTTGGGGGCTATATGACTTTTTTATCGCTTGCTATTAAACTTTTTGTTATGTAAGGTGACAAAAAAATTATTTTTTTGCACCTATTTTTTTTTTTTTTGACCGTGTTAATCTGGGGGGTTGGGTCATGGGGTATTTTTATAGAGGAGATTCTTACGGACGCGGCAATACCTGATAAGTCAACTTTTTTTACAATTATTTTGGTTTTAGACTATATTATCTTTTTTGATTCAAATTTTTTTGGGGGTATCTCTAAAGTCTAAGGGTCATTTTTGTAAAAAAAAAATTATCCAATTATCTCATGTGGGGGCTCATTTTTTGTGGGATGAGTGGACGGCTTTATTGGCACTTTTTGGGGGGCTATATGACTTTTTGATCGCTTGCTATTAAACTTTTTATTATGTAAGGTGACAAAAAAAAACTTTTTTTGCACCTTTTTTTTTTTTTTTTTCCTTGACCGTGTTAATCTGGGGGGTTAGGTCATGGGGTAGTTTTATAGAGGAGATTATTACCAACGCGGCGATACCTAATATGTCTACTTTTAATAAATTATTTTAGTTTTTTTTGGGTGTCTCAAGTCTGAGAACCAGTTTTTTTTATCCGATGTCAGTGCTAAATTGGGATATAAATTTAGTACTCCATGGAAGTGTGATACTCCCTGAAGCAACCGTCAATGCAGAGGCCCGGATGATCGGGGCAAGTGTCGCACTGAGTAGTTGTGTCCTTCCGTATCCCCCTCCTGCGACACACTCTGCACTTTTTTTGGGTTCGTCCCTTCTTTCCAGTATGGGGGACCACACCTGGAAAGTGTTGGCCAGGGACGATCCGGGCACCTACAGTTCCCGAGGTACTCCGGCCTGCTCTTTCCCGGTCCGAAAAGATCAGGGCCTTGAGGACTGCCTCATAGAACTGGAGGAATGTCCCTGTGCTGCCAGCGCTTCGGGATAGTACAAAAGAGTTGTACATGGCAACCTGCACCAAGTAGACCGCAACTTTTTTGTACCATGCCCGGGTTTTGCGCATGGCGTTATATGGCTTGAGGACTTGATCAGAGAGATCAACTCCTCCCATATACCGATTGTAAGCGACGATACAATCGGGCTTGAGGACCGTTGCCGCGGTACCTCGCACAGGGACAGGGGTGATGCCGTTACCATGAATTGTGGACAGCATAAGGACATCCCTCTTGTCCTTATACCTGACCAGCAACAGGTTTCCAGTGGTAAGGGCACGGGTCTCACCCCTGGGGATAGGTACCTGGAGGGGGTGGGCAGGGAGGCCGCGTTGATTTTTCCGCACGGTCCCACAAGCGGACGTGGATCTGGCGGCAAGGGACTGGAACAAGGGGATACTGGTATAAAAGTTATCCACGTAAAGGTGGTAACCCTTATCCAGCAGTGGGTACATAAGGTCCCACACAAGTTTCCCGGTAACACCCAGAGTGGGGGGACATTCTGGGGGTTGAATCCGGGAATCTCGCCCCTCGTACACACGAAATTTGTAAGTGTACCCTGAGGTACTCTCACAAATTTTGTATAGCTTCACGCCATATCTCGCCCGCTTGGAGGGCACATACTGGCGGAAAATGAGTCTCCCCTTGAACGCAATGAGAGACTCATCAACCGCGACCTCTCTTCCAGGTACATAGGCCTCCATGAATTTGGCCCCAAAGTGATCGATGACCGGCCGTATCTTGTACAGACGGTCATGGGCAGGATCACCTCGGGGGGGACATGCTGCATTATCGGAATAATGCAGACATTTCCGAATGGCCTCAAACCGGGAGCGTGTCATGGCTGTACTGTAAAGTGGGGCCTGGTATAGGACGTCCCCACTCCAGTACAGCCTGACACTGGGTTTTTTGACCAGGCCCATATGCAGCACGAGGCCCCAAAATGTCCTCATTTCGGCTGCACTGACCGGCGTCCAGCCACCGGGCCTGGCCAAAAAGGAGCCCGGGTGTTGAGCGACGAACTGTTGGGCGTACAGATTCGTCTGCTCCACCATCAGATTTACCAGTGGGTCACTGAAAAAATGACAAAAAAAGTCATATTCAGTGTAGCCCACTGTGGAAATCTGGATTCCTGATTGGCCTACAAAATCAGGAATCACAGGCTCGTATCGCTCTGGGCTACACCAGACAAGTTCACCGGCAGGGGGCTCCGGTGGATTTAACTGGTGGGCCGGGAAACCAGTACGAGCCCCAGAGCTGCTCGTACTAGTGTGGGCCACAGGGTCCCTAACATGGCGGTCCCCTTGCTCCGCTTGGCGGCGTCTCCGCCGCCTTGGGGGCTCATCATCATCGCTAGATGATGAGGAGGATGCGGATGACAACAGGAATGTGGGGTCATCCTCATCCTCACTGGGACTCTCGGAGTCAGAGGCAATCTGGGCGTATGCCTCCTCGGCCGAGAACGTCCGGCGGGCCATAGGGGAGTGTGTGTCTGCGTGTATATGTGCGTGTGTGTAACTCTTTATTTTGTGTGCGTGTGTGTGGGGGCACGGGTGTTCACGAACTCACCCTAAAACTAACAGAAAAAAAATAAAATAAACTAACTAAAAAAAAGGGCAAAAAATGTGGGGAAAAAAATTCAAAACCGCTGATCAACCGTCCGAAGTTGATCAGCGGTGGGGTGTGCGATGCGCTAACAGTGGCCGGACACTAAGTGCCGGCCACAGTCAGCGTACACGAAAAAAAAAAAAATGCACCCCAAAAAAGGTGGGGGGGGGGGGCAGGGGGGGGGCAAGTGGCAGCACCCCTGGGGGGTCTAGGGTCACACAGCTGTGCTGTGGACCCCAGACACCCTAACTTAGGGTGATGCAATCAAAGTTCAAAAACTAACTTTCCCTTTTTTTTCCCTGCCTAAACCAAACTTTTCCTAGCTGTCCCTATGTACCTGATGGGGTCCTGGGGGGCACAGATCGGGTCCTGGGGGGCACAGATCGGGTCCTGGGGGGCACAGATCGGGGTGCAGGCAGCGGTGGCAGACACGTGCAGGCAGCTCCTCTCTCCTCCGGCTCCGGAACACAAAAGGAGGAGGAGAGGAGCGCCTGCCTCTTTTGAATCTGCCGCCGGACCGCCCACAGACCAATCAGAAAGCGATCCTGAGTGGTGATGTCACCATCACCACTCAGGATCGCTGGATGGTGATTGGTGGGGTGAAATCACACCACCATCACCATCCTGTTCCGGGTTATCGGGACTTCAAAGACCCGAATAACCCGGAAACGCAGAAAACCGCAGGTCTGAATTGACCTGCGGTTTTCTGCGATCGCATACATGGGGGGGTCACCGGACCCCCCGGCGCATTTGCTCCAAGTGCCTGCTCAATGATTTGAGCAGGCACGGGGTTCCGATCACCGCCCGCCGTGCGGCGGTGATCGAAAATGCACAGGGCGTACATGTACGCCCTGTGTCCTTAAGTACCAGGGCACAAGGGCGTACCTGTACGCCCTATGTCCTTAAGAGGTTAAGGACCGGGCTCATTTTCACCTTCAGGACCAGGCCATTTTTTTGCAAATCTGACCAGTGTCACTTTATGTGATGATAACTTTAAAAAGCTTTGACTTATCCAGGCCATTCTGAGATTGTTTTCTTGTCACATATTGTACTTCATGACACTGGTAAAATGAAGTAAAAAAAAAATGTATTTATAAAAAATACAAAATTTACCCAAAATTTGTAAAAAATTGCAAATTTCCAAGTTTCAATTTCTCTACTTCTATAATACATAGCAATACCTACAAAAATAGTTATTACTTTTCATTCCCCATATGTCTACTTCATTTTTGGATCATTTTGGGAATTACATTTTATTTTGTGGGGATGTAACAAGGCTTAGAAGTTGAGAAGCAAATCTTGAAATTTTTAAGAAATTTTCAAAAACCCACTTTTCAAGGACCAGTTCAGGTCTAAAGTCACTTTGTGAGGCCTTCATGATATAAACAACCCAAAAATGACCCCATTCTAGAAACTAAACCCCTCAAGGTATTCAAAAATGATTTTACAAACTTTGTTAACCCTTTAGGTGTTCCACGAGAATTCATGGAAAATAGAGATACAATTTCAAAATTTAACTTTTTTGGCAGATTTTCCATTTTAATTATTTTTTTCCAGTTACAAAGCAAGGGTTAAAAGCCAAACAAAACTCAATATTTATGGCTCTGATTCTGTAGTTTACAGAAACACCCCATATGTGGTCGCAAACTGCGGGCACACGGCAGGACGCAGAAGGAAAAGAATGCCATACGGTTTTTGGAGGGCAAATTTTGCTGGACTGGTTTTTTGACACCATGTCCCATTTGAAGCCCCCCTGATGCACCCCTAGAGTAGAAACGCCAAAAAAGTGACACCATCTAAGATACTACACCCCTCAAGGTATTCAAAACTGATTTTAGAAACGTTGTTAACCCTTTAGGTGTTCCACAAGAATTAATGGAAAATAGAGATGACATTTCAGAATTTAAATTTTTGGGCAAATTTTCCATTTTACTATTTTTTTCCAGTTACAAAGCAAGGGTTAACAGCCAAACAAACTCATTATTTATGGCCCTGATTCTGTATTTTATAGAAACACCCCATATGTAGTTGTAAACTGCTGTACGGGCACACGGCAGGGAGCAGAAGGAAAGAAATGTCATACAGTTTTTGGAAGGCAGATTTTACTAGACAGTTTTTTTGGACACCATGTCCCATTTGAAGCCCCCCTGATGCACCCCTAGAGTAGAAACTCCATAAAAGTGACTCAATCTAAGAAACTACACCCTCAAGGTATTCAAAACTGATTTTACAAATGTTGTTAACCCTTTAGGTGTTCCACAAGAGTTATTGGCAAATAGAGATGAAATTTCAGAATTTCTATTTTTGGGCAAATTTTCCATTTTACTATTTTTTTCCAGTTACAAAGCAAGGGTTAACAGCCAAACAAAACTCATTATTTATGGCCCTGATTCTGTAGTTTACAGAAACACCCCATATGTGGTCGTAAACTGCTGTATGGGCACAGAGCAGGGCACAGAAGGAAAGGAATGCCATACGGATTTTGGAAGGCAGATTTTGCTAGACTGTTTTTTGGACACCATGTTCCATTTGAAGCCCCCCTGATGCACCCCTAGAGCAGAAACTCCAAAAAAGTGACCCCATTTTAGAAACTACAGGATAGGGTGGAAGTTTTGTTGGTACTAGTTTATGGTACATATGATTTTTGGTTGCTCTATATTACACTTTTTGTGAGTAGAGTTGAGCGAACACCTGGATGTTCGGGTTCGAGAAGTTCGGCCGAACATCCCGGAAATGTTCGGGTTCGGGATCCAAACCCGATCCGAACTTCGTCCCGAACCCCATTGAAGTCAATGGGGACCCGAACTTTTCGGCACTAAAAAGGCTGTAAAACAGCCCAGGAAAGAGCTAGAGGGCTGCAAAAGGCAGCAACATGTAGGTAAATCCCCTGCAAACAAATGTGGATAGGGAAATGAATTAAAATAAAAATTAAATAAATAAAAATTAACCAAAATCAATTGGAGAGAGGTTCCATAGCAGAGAATCTGGCTTCCCGTCACCCACCACTGGAACAGTCCATTCTCAGATATTTAGGCCCCGGCACCCAGGCAGAGGAGAGAGGTCCCGTAACAGAGAATCTGTCTTCATGTCAGCAGAGAATTAGTCTGCATGTCATAGCAGAGAATGAGGCTTCACGTCAGCCACCACTGCAACAGTCCATTGGCATATATTTAGGCCCAGCACACACACAGGCAGAGGAGAGAGGTCCCGTAACAGACAATCTGGCTTCATGTCAGCAGAGAATCAGTCTGCATGTCATAGCAGAGAATCAGGCTTCACGTCAGCCACCACTGCAACAGTCCATTGGCATATATTTAGGCCCAGCACACACACAGGCAGAGGAGAGAGGTCCCGTAACAGAGAATCTGGCTTCATGTCAGCAGAGAATCAGTCTGCATGTCATAGCAGAGAATGAGGCTTCACGTCACCCACCACTGCAACAGTCCATTGGCATATATTTAGGCCTAGCACACAGGCAGAGCAGAGAGGTCCCGTAACAGACAATCTGGCTTCATGTCAGCAGAGAATCAGTCTGCATGTCATAGCAGAGAATGAGGCTTCACGTCAGCCACCACTGCAACAGTCCATTGGCATATATTTAGGCCTAGCACACAGGCAGAGCAGAGAGGTCCCGTAACAGACAATCTGGCTTCATGTCAGCAGAGAATCAGTCTGCATGTCATAGCAGAGAATCAGGCTTCACGTCAGCCACCACTGCAACAGTCCATTGTCATAAATTTAGGCCCAGCACCCAGGCAGAGGAGAGAGGTCCCGTAACAGACAATCTGGCTTCATGTCAGCAGAGAATTAGTCTGCATGTCATAGCAGAGAATCAGGCTTCATGTCAGCCACCACTGCAACAGTCCATTGGCATATATTTAGGCCCAGCACCCAGGCAGAGGAGGGAGGTCCCGTAACAGAGAATCTGTCTTCATGTCAGCAGAGAATCAGTCTGCATGTCATAGCAGAGAATGAGGCTTCACGTCACCCACCACTGCAACAGTCCATTGGCATATATTTAGGCCTAGCACACAGGCAGAGCAGAGAGGTCCCGTAACAGACAATCTGGCTTCATGTCAGCAGAGAATCAGTCTGCATGTCATAGCAGAGAATGAGGCTTCACGTCAGCCACCACTGCAACAGTCCATTGGCATATATTTAGGCCTAGCACACAGGCAGAGCAGAGAGGTCCCGTAACAGACAATCTGGCTTCATGTCAGCAGAGAATCAGTCTGCATGTCATAGCAGAGAATGAGGCTTCACGTCAGCCACCACTGCAACAGTCCATTGGCATATATTTAGGCCTAGCACACAGGCAGAGCAGAGAGGTCCCGTAACAGACAATCTGGCTTCATGTCAGCAGAGAATCAGTCTGCATGTCATAGCAGAGAATCAGGCTTCACGTCAGCCACCACTGCAACAGTCCATTGTCATAAATTTAGGCCCAGCACCCAGGCAGAGGAGAGAGGTCCCGTAACAGACAATCTGGCTTCATGTCAGCAGAGAATTAGTCTGCATGTCATAGCAGAGAATCAGGCTTCATGTCAGCCACCACTGCAACAGTCCATTGGCATATATTTAGGCCCAGCACCCAGGCAGAGGAGGGAGGTCCCGTAACAGAGAATCTGTCTTCATGTCAGCAGAGAATCAGTCTGCATGTCATAGCAGAGAATGAGGCTTCACGTCAGCCACCACTGCAACAGTCCATTGGCATATATTTAGGCCTAGCACACAGGCAGAGGAGAGGTTCATTCAACTTTGGGTAGCCTCGCAATATAATGGTAAAATGAAAATAAAAATAGGATTGAATGAGGAAGTGCCCTGGAGTCCAATAATATATGGTTATGGGGAGGTAGTTAATGTCTAATCTGGACAAGGGACGGACAGGTCCTGTGGGATCCATGCCTGGTTCATTTTTATGAACGTCAGCTTGTCCACATTGGCTGTAGACAGGCGGCTGCGTTTGTCTGTAATGACGCCCCCTGCCGTGCTGAATACACGTTCAGACAAAACGCTGGCTGCCGGGCAGGCCAGCACCTCCAAGGCATAAAAGGCTAGCTCTGGCCACGTGGACAATTTAGAGACCCAGAAGTTGAATGGGGCCGAACCATCAGTCAGTACGTGGAGGGGTGTGCACACGTACTGTTCCACCATGTTAGTGAAATGTTGCCTCCTGCTAACACGTTGCGTATCAGGTGGTGGTGCAGTTAGCTGTGGCGTGTTGACAAAAGTTTTCCACATCTCTGCCATGCTAACCCTGCCCTCAGAGGAGCTGGCCGTGACACAGCTGCCTTGGCGACCTCTTGCTCCTCCTCTGCCTTGGCCTTGGGCTTCCACTTGTTCCCCTGTGACATTTGGGAATGCTCTCAGTAGCGCGTCTACCAACGTGCGCTTGTACTCGCGCATCTTCCTATCACGCTCCAGTGCAGGAAGTAAGGTGGGCACATTGTCTTTGTAGCGTGGATCCAGCAGGGTGGCAACCCAGTAGTCCGCACAGGTTAAAATGTGGGCAACTCTGCTGTCGTTGCGCAGGCACTGCAGCATGTAGTCGCTCATGTGTGCCAGGCTGCCCAGGGGTAAGGACAAGCTGTCCTCTGTGGGAGGCGTATCGTCATCGTCCTGCCTTTCCCCCCAGCCACGCACCAGTGATGGACCCGAGCTGCGTTGGGTGCCACCCCGCTGTGACCATGCTTCATCCTCATCCTCCTCCACCTCCTCCTCATCCTCGTCCTCCTCGTCCTCCAGTAGTGGGCCCTGGCTGGCCACATTTGTACCTGGCCTCTGCTGTTGCCAAAAACCTCCCTCTGAGTCACTTCGAAGAGACTGGCCTGAAAGTGCTAAAAATGACCCCTCTTCCTCCTCCTCCTCCTCCTCCTCCTGGGCCACCTCCTCTTCCATCATCGCCCTAAGTGTTTTCTCAAGGAGACATAGAAGTGGTATTGTAACGCTGATAACGGTGTCATCGCCACTGGCCATGTTGGTGGAGTACTCGAAACAGCGCAACAGGGCACACAGGTCTCGCATGGAGGCCCAGTCATTGGTGGTGAAGTGGTGCTGTTCTGTAGTGCGACTGACCCGTGCGTGCTGCAGCTGAAACTCCACTATGGCCTGCTGCTGCTCGCACAGTCTGTCCAGCATGTGCAAGGTGGAGTTCCACCTGGTGGGCACGTCGCATATGAGGCGGTGAGCGGGAAGGCCGAAGTTACGCTGTAGCGCAGACAGGCGAGCAGCAGCAGGATGTGAACGCCGGAAGCGCGAACAGACGGCCCGCACTTTATGCAGCAGCTCTGACATGTCGGGGTAGTTGTGAATGAACTTCTGCACCACCAAATTCAGCACATGCGCCAAGCAAGGGATGTGCGTCAAATTGGCTAGTCCCAGAGCTGCAACGAGATTTCGCCCATTATCACACACCACCAGGCCGGGCTTGAGGCTCACCGGCAGCAACCACTCGTCGGTCTGTTGTTCTATACCCCGCCACAACTCCTGTGCGGTGTGGGGCCTGTCCCCCAAACATATGAGTTTCAGAATGGCCTGCTGACGTTTACCCCGGGCTGTGCTGAAGTTGGTGGTGAAGGTGTGTGGCTGACTGGATGAGCAGGTGGAAGAAGAGGAGGAGGAAGCCGAGAAGGAGGAGGTGGCAACAGGAGGCAAAGAATGTTGCCCTGCGATCCTTGGCGGCGGAAGGACGTGCGCCAAACAGCTCTCCGCCTGGGGCCCAGCTGCCACTACATTTACCCAGTGTGCAGTTAGGGAGATATAGCGTCCCTGGCCGTGCTTACTGGTCCACGTATCTGTGGTTAGGTGGACCTTGCCACAGATGGCGTTGCGCAGTGCACACTTGATTTTATCGGATACTTGGTTGTGCAGGGAAGGCACGGCTCTCTTGGAGAAGTAGTGCCGGCTGGGAACAACATACTGTGGGACAGCAAGCGACATGAGCTGTTTGAAGCTGTCTGTGTCCACCAGCCTAAATGACAGCATTTCATAGGCCAGTAGTTTAGAAATGCTGGCATTCAGGGCCAGGGATCGAGGGTGGCTAGGTGGGAATTTACGCTTTCTATCAAATGTTTGTGAGATGGAGAGCTGAACGCTGGCGTGTGACATGGTTGAGACGCTTGGTGACGGAGGTGGTGGTGGTGGTGTTGGTGGTACATCCCCTGTTTGCTGGGCGGCAGGTGCCAACGTTCCTCCAGAGGCGGAGGAAGAGGCCGAGGCGGCAGCAGCAGAATAGGCCGAGGCGGCAGCAGCAGAAGAGGTAGCAGGGGGAGCCTGAGTGACTTCCTTGGTTTTAAGGTGTTTACTCCACTGCAGTTCATGCTTTGCATGCAGGTGCCTGGTCATGCAGGTTGTGCTCAGGTTCAGAACGTTAATGCCTCGCTTCAGGCTCTGATGGCACAGCGTGCAAACCACTCGGGTCTTGTCGTCAGCACATTGTTTGAAGAAGTGCCATGCCAGGGAACTCCTTGAAGCTGCCTTTGGGGTGCTCGGTCCCAGATGGCGGCGGTCAGTAGCAGGCGGAGTCTCTTGGCGGCGGGTGTTCTGCTTTTGCCCACTGCTCCCTCTTTTGCTACGCTGTTGGCTCGGTCTCACCACTGCCTCTTCCTCCGAACTGTGAAAGTCAGTGGCACGACCTTCATTCCATGTGGGGTCTAGGACCTCATCGTCCCCTGCATCGTCTTCCACCCAGTCTTGATCCCTGACCTCCTGTTCAGTCTGCACACTGCAGAAAGACGCAGCAGTTGGCACCTGTGTTTCGTCATCATCAGAGACATGCTGAGGTGGTATTCCCATGTCCTCATCATCAGGAAACATAAGTGGTTGTGCGTCAGTGCATTCTATGTCTTTCACCGCTGGGGAAGGGCTAGGTGGATGCCCTTGGGAAACCCTGCCAGCGGAGTCTTCAAACAGCATAAGAGACTGCTGCATAACTTGAGGCTGAGACAGTTTCCCTGGTATGCATGGGGGTGATGTGACAGACTGATGGGGTTGGTTTTCAGGCGCCATCTGTGCGCTTTCTGCAGAAGACTGGGTGGGAGATAATGTGAACGTGCTGGATCCACTGTCGGCCACCCAATTGACTAATGCCTGTACCTGCTCAGGCCTTACCATCCTTAGAACGGCATTGGGCCCCACCATATATCGCTGTAAATTCTGGCGGCTACTGGGACCTGAGGTAGTTGGTACACTAGGACGTGTGGATGTGGCAGAACGGCCACGTCCTCTCCCAGCACCAGAGGGTCCACTAACACCACCACGACCATGTCCACGTCCGCGTCCCTTACTAGATGTTTTTCTCATTGTTATGGTTCACCACAACAACAAATATATTATTTGGCCCAATGTATTGTATTCAAATTCAGCGGGATATAAATTTGAGGCCTAGTATTTAGGCGCTGGGTGACCGGTATGGATTTAGTGACAGAATTAGACTTGGAAATGCACAGAAGCGTGTGTGTGAAGTTATTCTGAATGACCCTATGTGCACCTTCAATATGATCTACCCTTTTAGGGATAGATTTCAAATAGCTCTGATATAGCAGAAACGACTAAATTATGAAATTGCTAAATTGGGAATTGTATTTCAACCCAGAACAAAAAATGTGCTTTGACGGACACTAAATAACTTTCCCAGCCACAACAGGACAGCGGTAACGAGAGATTTAGCGGGATATAAATTTGAGGCCTAGTATTTAGGCGCTGGGTGACAGGTATGGGTTTAGTGACAGAATTAGATTGGAAATGCACAGTAGCGGGTGTGTGAAGTTATTCTGAATGACCCTATGTGCACCTTGAATATTATATACCCTTTTAGGGATAGATTTCAAATAGCTCTGATATAGCAGAAACCACTAAATTATGAAATTGCTAAATTGGGAATTGTATTTCAACCCAGAACAAGAAATGTGCTTGAACGGACACTAAATAACTCGCCCAGCTACAGCACTAGGGACAGATTTAGCGGGATATAAATTTGAGGCCTAGTATTTAGGCGCTGGGTGACAGGTATGGGTTTAGTGCCAGAATTAGACTTGGAAATACACAGTAGCGGGTGTGTGTGAAGTTATTCTGAATGACCCAATGTGCACCTTGAATATTATATACCCTTTTAGGGATAGATTTCAAATAGCTCTGATATAGCAGAAACCACTAAATTATGAAATTGCTAAATTGGGAATTGTATTTCAACCCAGAACAAGAAATGTGCTTGAACGGACACTAAATAACTCGCCCAGCTACAGCACTAGGGACAGATTTAGCGGGATATAAATTTGAGGCCTAGTATTTAGGCGCTGGGTGACAGGTATGGGTTTAGTGCCAGAATTAGACTTGGAAATACACAGTAGCGGGTGTGTGTGAAGTTATTCTGAATGACCCAATGTGCACCTTGAATATTATATACCCTTTTAGGGATAGATTTCAAATAGCTCTGATATAGCAGAAACCACTAAATTATGAAATTGCTAAATTGGGAATTGTATTTCAACCCAGAACAAGAAATGTGCTTGAACGGACACTAAATAACTCGCCCAGCTACAGCACTAGGGACAGATTTAGCGGGATATAAATTTGAGGCCTAGTATTTAGGCGCTGGGTGACAGGTATGGGTTTAGTGCCAGAATTAGACTTGGAAATACACAGTAGCGGGTGTGTGTGAAGTTATTCTGAATGACCCAATGTGCACCTTGAATATTATATACCCTTTTAGGGATAGATTTCAAATAGCTCTGATATAGCAGAAACCACTAAATTATGAAATTGCTAAATTGGGAATTGTATTTCAACCCAGAACAAGAAATGTGCTTGAACGGACACTAAATAACTCGCCCAGCTACAGCACTAGGGACAGATTTAGCGGGATATAAATTTGAGGCCTAGTATTTAGGCGCTGGGTGACAGGTATGGGTTTAGTGCCAGAATTAGACTTGGAAATACACAGTAGCGGGTGTGTGTGAAGTTATTCTGAATGACCCAATGTGCACCTTGAATATTATATACCCTTTTAGGGATAGATTTCAAATAGCTCTGATATAGCAGAAACCACTAAATTATGAAATTGCTAAATTGGGAATTGTATTTCAACCCAGAACAAGAAATGTGCTTGAACGGACACTAAATAACTCGCCCAGCTACAGCACTAAGGACAGATTTAGCGGGATATAAATTTGAGGCCTAGTATTTAGGCGCTGGGTGACAGGTATGGGTTTAGTGCCAGAATTAGACTTGGAAATACACAGTAGCGGGTGTGTGTGAAGTTATTCTGAATGACCCAATGTGCACCTTGAATATTATATACCCTTTTAGGGATAGATTTCAAATAGCTCTGATATAGCAGAAACCACTAAATTATGAAATTGCTAAATTGGGAATTGTATTTCAACCCAGAACAAGAAATGTGCTTGAACGGACACTAAATAACTCGCCCAGCTACAGCACTAGGGACAGATTTAGCGGGATATAAATTTGAGGCCTAGTATTTAGGCGCTGGGTGACAGGTATGGGTTTAGTGCCAGAATTAGACTTGGAAATACACAGTAGCGGGTGTGTGTGAAGTTATTCTGAATGACCCAATGTGCACCTTGAATATTATATACCCTTTTAGGGATAGATTTCAAATAGCTCTGATATAGCAGAAACCACTAAATTATGAAATTGCTAAATTGGGAATTGTATTTCAACCCAGAACAAGAAATGTGCTTGAACGGACACTAAATAACTCGCCCAGCTACAGCACTAAGGGACAGATTTAGCGGGATATAAATTTGAGGCCTAGTATTTAGGCGCTGGGTGACAGGTATGGGTTTAGTGACAGAATTAGACTTGGAAATACACAGTAGCGGGTGTGTGAAGTTATTCTGAATGACCCTATGTGCACCTTGAATATTATATACCCTTTTAGGGATAGATTTCAAATAGCTCTGATATAGCAGAAACCACTAAATTATGAAATTGCTAAATTGGGAATTGTATTTCAACCCAGAACAAGAAATGTGCTTGAACGGACACTAAATAACTCGCCCAGCTACAGCACTAGGGACAGATTTAGCGGGATATAAATTTGAGGCCTAGTATTTAGGCGCTGGGTGACAGGTATGGGTTTAGTGCCAGAATTAGACTTGGAAATACACAGTAGCGGGTGTGTGTGAAGTTATTCTGAATGACCCAATGTGCACCTTGAATATTATATACCCTTTTAGGGATAGATTTCAAATAGCTCTGATATAGCAGAAACCACTAAATTATGAAATTGCTAAATTGGGAATTGTATTTCAACCCAGAACAAGAAATGTGCTTGAACGGACACTAAATAACTCGCCCAGCTACAGCACTAGGGACAGATTTAGCGGGATATAAATTTGAGGCCTAGTATTTAGGCGCTGGGTGACAGGTATGGGTTTAGTGCCAGAATTAGACTTGGAAATACACAGTAGCGGGTGTGTGTGAAGTTATTCTGAATGACCCAATGTGCACCTTGAATATTATATACCCTTTTAGGGATAGATTTCAAATAGCTCTGATATAGCAGAAACCACTAAATTATGAAATTGCTAAATTGGGAATTGTATTTCAACCCAGAACAAGAAATGTGCTTGAACGGACACTAAATAACTCGCCCAGCTACAGCACTAGGGACAGATTTAGCGGGATATAAATTTGAGGCCTAGTATTTAGGCGCTGGGTGACAGGTATGGGTTTAGTGCCAGAATTAGACTTGGAAATACACAGTAGCGGGTGTGTGTGAAGTTATTCTGAATGACCCAATGTGCACCTTGAATATTATATACCCTTTTAGGGATAGATTTCAAATAGCTCTGATATAGCAGAAACCACTAAATTATGAAATTGCTAAATTGGGAATTGTATTTCAACCCAGAACAAGAAATGTGCTTGAACGGACACTAAATAACTCGCCCAGCTACAGCACTAAGGACAGATTTAGCGGGATATAAATTTGAGGCCTAGTATTTAGGCGCTGGGTGACAGGTATGGGTTTAGTGCCAGAATTAGACTTGGAAATACACAGTAGCGGGTGTGTGTGAAGTTATTCTGAATGACCCAATGTGCACCTTGAATATTATATACCCTTTTAGGGATAGATTTCAAATAGCTCTGATATAGCAGAAACCACTAAATTATGAAATTGCTAAATTGGGAATTGTATTTCAACCCAGAACAAGAAATGTGCTTGAACGGACACTAAATAACTCGCCCAGCTACAGCACTAGGGACAGATTTAGCGGGATATAAATTTGAGGCCTAGTATTTAGGCGCTGGGTGACAGGTATGGGTTTAGTGCCAGAATTAGACTTGGAAATACACAGTAGCGGGTGTGTGTGAAGTTATTCTGAATGACCCAATGTGCACCTTGAATATTATATACCCTTTTAGGGATAGATTTCAAATAGCTCTGATATAGCAGAAACCACTAAATTATGAAATTGCTAAATTGGGAATTGTATTTCAACCCAGAACAAGAAATGTGCTTGAACGGACACTAAATAACTCGCCCAGCTACAGCACTAAGGACAGATTTAGCGGGATATAAATTTGAGGCCTAGTATTTAGGCGCTGGGTGACAGGTATGGGTTTAGTGCCAGAATTAGACTTGGAAATACACAGTAGCGGGTGTGTGTGAAGTTATTCTGAATGACCCAATGTGCACCTTGAATATTATATACCCTTTTAGGGATAGATTTCAAATAGCTCTGATATAGCAGAAACCACTAAATTATGAAATTGCTAAATTGGGAATTGTATTTCAACCCAGAACAAGAAATGTGCTTGAACGGACACTAAATAACTCGCCCAGCTACAGCACTAGGGACAGATTTAGCGGGATATAAATTTGAGGCCTAGTATTTAGGCGCTGGGTGACAGGTATGGGTTTAGTGCCAGAATTAGACTTGGAAATACACAGTAGCGGGTGTGTGTGAAGTTATTCTGAATGACCCAATGTGCACCTTGAATATTATATACCCTTTTAGGGATAGATTTCAAATAGCTCTGATATAGCAGAAACCACTAAATTATGAAATTGCTAAATTGGGAATTGTATTTCAACCCAGAACAAGAAATGTGCTTGAACGGACACTAAATAACTCGCCCAGCTACAGCACT